>NC_079168.1:85041520-85311520 GCF_947568905.1 Ostrea edulis | reverse complement strand
TAGAACAAGGGTTGCGTTTAAACCCCAAATAGATATGGCTTGGATATTGAGCAGATCATAATTATTAATTTCTCGAAATATTTGTTGAAACATAGGTAAAAACACTAGA
The DNA here is from genome assembly GCF_947568905.1 of Ostrea edulis. Classification (NCBI taxonomy): domain Eukaryota; kingdom Metazoa; phylum Mollusca; class Bivalvia; order Ostreida; family Ostreidae; genus Ostrea; species Ostrea edulis. The sequence goes on along the minus strand of NC_079168.1, from coordinate 85,311,411 downwards.
GCATTGACTTGAAATTGTCAACCGAATCTGACAAAAATTTGTACCGACTTATAAGCGGGTCAATGGCAAATTCCTACAAAATAACCTTAAAAAATACAACCGACTTATAGGCGGACTGACTTATAGGTGAGTATATACGGTATCTAATTATTGCATGTGATTTGAAATAAATATCGAACTTGCATTCAATTTTTACCACAAGTCGAGAAGAAAACCCCTTTAAAATTCAAAATGGCACACATAGCAAACGTAACTTTTATCCAAGCAAAATATGACTGTAAAAACAAAATTGCTGCTTTTAGTCATAGCGGACACTGCATTCAGCTCCTAACATCAGCAAAAGTAAAGAAAATATTCAAACTTTATACACATCACATGTAAAATTATTACCACCATTTTGGGCTTACCCCAAAGTCAGAACCCTTGCCATGGTGTCAGGAAATTGAAAATGTTGCTAAGAGACCTTCAAGGTCTTTTTTTAAAGGTACATATATAGGTACTCATAATCAAAACTTTTTGTTTCTAATCTTACATGGTTAATGTACTATAATACCATATAAAACAAGAGATGTTTGTAAAACACATATGTCCCCCATGGTGCAAAATTGAAAAGGGTTATACACACACACATCATTTGATTGAGAGTAGTATCATCAATTCAAAATACTGAGCAGACAATATCTTCCTATGTCAAGAGTGGATTGACCATGTGACCTAAAAATCAATAGGGGTCATCAACCCCTGAAGATGTACCAGTGTACCAAGTTTGATGTCTGTCAAGCAAAGGGTTCTCAAGATATTGAACGGATAGTATATTCCTATGTCCAATTTGACCCTTGACTTTTGACCATGTGACCTTAAAATAATTAGTAGTCATCTTCTCCTGAAGATGTACCAGTGTACCAAGTTTGATGTCTGTCAAGCAAAGGGTTCTCAAGATATTGTACAGTTTAACCCTTGACCTTTGACCACGCGACCTCAAAATCAATAGGTGTCATCTTCTCCTGAAGATGTACCAGTGTATCAAGTTTAATGTCTGTCAAGCAAAGGGTTCTCAAGATATGGAGCAGACAGTATATTCCAATGTCCAGTTTGACCCTTGACCTTTGACCATGTGATCTGAAAATCAATAAGGGTCGTCTTCTCCTGAAGACGTACCAGTGTACCACGTTTGATGTCTGTCAAGCAAAGGGTTCTCAAGATATTGAACGGACAGTATATTCCTATGTCCAGTTTGACCCTTGACCTTTGACCATGTGACCTCAAAATCAATGGGGGTCATCTTCTTCTGAAGATGTACTGGTGTACCAAGTTTGATGTCTTTCAAGCAAAGGGTTCTCAAGATATTGAGCGGACATTATATTCCTATATCCAGAGTAGATTGACCCTTGACCTTTTGACCTGAAAAACAATAGGGATCCTCTTCTACTCATAACTAACCCACATATGAAATATCATTATCATCAAGTGAATGGTTCTCAAGATATTGATTGGACGACACATGGTCTACAAACCGACCGACCGACCGACAGGTGCAAAACAATATGCCCCCTCTTTTTCAAAGGGGGGCATAAAAAACTTTAGCTGCAATAATGTAGCCCTATCCAATTTTTTTTATTCTGACGTTTTCGGGATAGGGCTACAATTCCATAGGATCTCCGTAATGGTGCAAAATAATTTTATGAATAACCGATAATAAACTCTGTGTATTAGTCCCAAATGTTGTTTACACCAAAAGGAGTACCAACTTTGTGCTCGGGCATGTCTAATAAAGGTGTTTTTCATTAAATATAATGTACAGCATGCAAAATTCTTCGTCTGCTCCGCCATGCTTGTTATCGCGAGATCTCGTAGGTGGATCTAATGAAAAACCTAAACATTGACAATCAGCGCGAAAATGTAGTTACTCGAGCCACTTCGACAAAGAAAGGAAAATCATATTGTTGCAGAAAGAATTTACACTCTGCTGTTCGGTTTTTAACTTGATATAAAATTCAAACCTTTTCAATACCGACGAAATAGCTTTCGCCTCCATACTTGTCCATTGATGTAAATACTACCTTATATGGCATATGCAAATGACTTGACAATCAGAAGTTGAAACTTCAGTACATCAAACATGGCGCACAAATATGAATGGAGAAATTGGAATTTATCGAAATTGTTGAAAACGGTAGAATAGAGCCTCACAAATCTTAAGTTGCAGGTTGTAAATTTATATATTGACTAAGAAACATTGAATATCATTTTATTTACGTAAAGAAAGTCAGGAAATGTTTAGAATGAGCGCAAATGTTGCGGGAGTGAATCACTCCCGCATTTGCACCATTACGGAGATCCTAAGGAGTTGTAGCCCTCTCCCTAAAAAAAAAAAAAAAAAAAAAAAAAAAAATCAGAGAGGGCTACATTATTGCAGCTAAAAAAACTTGTGCAACGTAAACAATCTAATTCCAACCCAGACGAAAGCAATGGAAATTTTAAGTTCATTCTTGATTAAATCTAGCTCTCGGACATCTTCGGTTGGCCTATTTGTATAATGTATGCATTGCGCACGCCTTGCTTCACATGTGCTCGGACAGAAAACGATGGCGTCAGTACGTTTTAACATCGAGTTCATCGACTGCAGACAGGGGTTAAGGACCAATCAGACTAAAATCATTACGCTACATCCTGTGTAAAACACTGAAGGCTAGTTAGATATGCACATATCCAAGAATTGCTAGGAAAATAGCATGTGGTATGTTAATAAGACAGTCCCATGATATGTTAATAGACAGTCCCATGATATGTTAATAAGACAGTCCCATGGTATGTTAATAAGACAGTCCCATGGTATGTTAATAAGACAGTCACATGGTATACTAATAAGACAGTCACATGGTATGCTAATAAGACAGTCACATGATATGTTAGTAAGACAGTCACATGGTATGTTAATATGGCAATCACATGGTATACTAATAAGACAGTCACATGGTATGTTAATAAGACAGTCACATGGTATACTAATAAGACAGTCATATGGTATGCTAATAAGACAGTCACATGATATGCTAATAAGACAGTCACATGATATACTAATAAGACAGTCACATGGTATGCTAATAAGACAGTCACATGGTATGCTAATAAGACAGTCACATAGTATGCTAATAAGACAGTCACATGGTATGCTAATAAGACAGTCACATGGTATACTAATAAGACAGTCACATGGTATGCTAATAAGACAGTCCCATGGTATGCTAATAAGACAGTCACATGATATGCTAATAAGAGTCACATGGTATGTTAGTAAGACAGTCACATGGTATGTTAGTAAGACAGTCACATGGTATGCTAATAAGACAGTCACATGGTATGTTAATAAGACAGTCACATGGTATACTAATAAGACAGTCATATGGTATGCTAATAAGACAGTCACATGATATGCTAATAAGACAGTCACATGATATACTAATAAGACAGTCACATGGTATGCTAATAAGACAGTCACATGGTATGCTAATAAGACAGTCACATAGTATGCTAATAAGACAGTCACATGGTATGCTAATAAGACAGTCACATGGTATACTAATAAGACAGTCACATGGTATGCTAATAAGACAGTCCCATGGTATGCTAATAAGACAGTCACATGATATGCTAATAAGAGTCACATGGTATGTTAGTAAGACAGTCACATGGTATGTTAGTAAGACAGTCACATGGTATGTTAGTAAGACAGTCACATGGTATGTTAATAAGACAGTCACATGGTATGTTAATAAAACAGTCACATGGTATACTGATAAGACAGTCACATGATATGCTAATAAGACAGTCACATGGTATGTTAATAAGACAGTCACATGATATGCTAATAAGACAGTCACATGGTATGTTAATAAGACAGTCACATGGTATACCAATACAACAGTCATATGGTATGCTAATACATTGTAAGACAGTCACATGAGCAGGACTTGGCTCATTTCAGAAAGAAAATATTTGTAAATAGGCAGGCTGTCTTTTGAAACTGTTTTCATATATATCTCTACACCCGTAGTATTTTGTATGCATATTCAAAAGTAATAGTTTCTTGTTTAATTTTATTCATAGAATGCCTTAAGTATTGATATCTTTATTGAAATTTTACATAAAATTGGAGCTTATGCACCTACAGAAATGCATTCAGTATTTATTCAATATCAGAACAAGTATCTCAGAAAACTGTCAAATATTGTGTATATTATATACTGTAACTATTCTGGCCTCCGCCTAGAGTCAGAACACCTACCCCTGGGATCATGAAATTCATCCTCCTAAATATTCATTTTACTTTTATCTAGTGTCAGTAACATTATTAAATGTAATGGACATTACCAGTATATGACCACATTGACCCCATCCTTGACTAAGACCTCTACCCCTTAGGCTGCAAAATTCACAATTCCTTTCTGCTTTTCCTAAATATGTGTTTAGTTTTCATAGAGTATCAGCAAAATCTTTCAAATGTAATCACTAGAACCCACCCTGCTACCTGCTCCTTCTAAATATCCATTTAGTTTCAATTTAGTACCAATAACATTAAAGAAGATATCATTTAAGTGTTTTACACATAAACATATGAAAAGTTTGGACCTGCCTTGGAGTCAGAAACTTTACCCTGGAGATCATGAAATTTACAATTTTGGTAGAGGCCTCCCTACTTTACATAACTATGCATTTAGTTTTTATTACAGATGTGCAATTGTAGAGAATATTTTGAATATTGGTCAATTTTGCCTACCCCTAAGACTTCAGGATGCAGGAGTCCTAGAATTTACAATTCATGGGACAAAGATGCTTCACATCAAAAATTTAAAAAGAATTGAAAGGATAGTTATCAAGAAGAAGATAGAAATGTTCAATTCCCAACACACAACAGATGATGCGTGACGCAGACCAATAGCAATAGGTAATAATAATAATAAAATTGATTTAGTGCCTTAGATAAAACAAATTACTCTAAGGCGCTTTACAGGGGTAGCGGTGAGGAATGCAACAATAAAAAAACACAATTAAAGGAAATTAAATGACAGTATGACATAAAACCTGAGTGATTCAGATGACCTAGTGGTAATAGAACACATTTCTTAATGTTCTACAAAGCCCTCCTGTGTATTACCAGTGCCAAGAAAACATCGAGTAAATTTTCAGATGACAGGGTTTTATCCAGCTTTTAGATGTTACTACCCATTTCATATCTAAAGGAAATTTTTTGAGAATGCAGTCGTGAGCTTTAAGGGGAGGGGGTTGGGTCACAAATTAGACATATGTTATTGGTAAAGAGCCCTACTTTAAAACAGGATATGTTATAAGTGAAGAGAACTACTTTAGAACCAGATATGGTATTGGTGAACAGTACAGTAATAAGTTATGATCCTCCATACCTGAAAACTTTTCAATTTTCCAGATAGAAATACTAGAAATGTGAAAAACAGTTTTGATGCAAAACTTTTTTCCAATCACCTCTATACTCCAAACTTCAGATTCCTTCAACAGGGAAGCACCTGTCCTCTGGTGTTCTTCATCTGTATAAACCCGAGTCTTTCCATCAGTCATATCATCACTAAATACCTCTTGGTTACGTGAACGTCCATCTGGTAACCTTATCTGCTGTGGTGGGGACGATGTTGATGAAATCATGTGACTTGATGGAGTATGCAAAGATGAACTTGTGCTTGGCTTTGATGATGTCATCTCACTTGCAGTTTCCGAGACACAGCTTGCTTTGGCTGCTGTAGCGCCCTGGGTTTCAGACAGCAAGTCTATCTGTGTGTCTGCTTCATATAGTTCCATATCACTCCAGGAATCACTAGATTGTCCCTCCTCTTTCTGCAATAATCAGTTAACGAAGCTATATTTCACATCACTAAACAAATACACGCCCAAATGATGACTAAAAAAATAATAGTTAATTAACTTTTTAGACTGTTGCTTCTTGGAACTCATACAACGGCTATTTTCTGTGGTTGTCCATTTTTTTCCAGAATTTTGAAGATAAGAAAAATCAGCTAACATTACAATCACAAAATATTCTAAACAACAAAAGCAAGATTTTGGTTATATAAGTGTATCACTGTAATGCAAACGCAGAAATTGGAAACGCAGAATGCATGTACAATTTGCTACCTTTTAGGGATCAAATCGCAAAAACTTCCAACCGCAAAAACTTCCAGTTATACAGTAATGCGCACCAATATGATTGAACAAAAAAATAGTCAAAGTTCTCTATACACTCAAAAATAGTCAAAGTTCTCTATACACTCAAAAATAGTCAAAGTTCTCTATACACTCAAAAATATTCAAAGTTCTCTATACACTCCAGCTTTTGATGTAGACAAATCTGTCTAGTACTCAATATGTACCTGTATGTATGTAGACTAATCTGTCTAGTACTTAATATGTACCTGTATGTAGACTAATCTGTCTAGTACTCAATATGTACCTGTATGTACACTAATCTGTCTAGTACTCAATATGTACCTGTATGTATGTAGACTAATCTGTCTAGTACTCAATTTGTACCTGTATGTATGTAGACTGATCTGTCTAGTACTCAATATGTACCTGTATGTATGTAGACTAATCTGTCTAGTACTCAATATGTACCTGTATGTATGTAGACTGATCTGTCTAGTACTCAATATGTACCTGTATGTATGTAGACAAATCTGTCTAGTACTCAATATGTACCTGTATGTATGTAGACTGATCTGTCTAGTACTCAATATGTACCTGTATGTATGTAGACAAATCTGTCTAGTACTCAATATGTACCTGTATGTATGTAGACTAATCTGTCTAGTACTCAATATGTACCTGTATGTATGTACACTAATCTGTCTTCTACTCAATATGTACCTGTATGTATGTAGACTAATTTGTCTAGTACTCAATATGTACCTGTATGTATGTAGACTAATCTGTCTAGTACTCAATATGTACCTGTATGTACGTAGACTGATCTGTCTAGAACTCAATATGTACCTGTATGTATGTAGACTAATCTGTCTAGTACTCAATATGTACCTGTATGTATGTACACTAATCTGTCTAGTACTCAATATGTACCTGTATGTACGTAGACTGATCTGTCTAGAACTCAATATGTACCTGTATGTAGACTAATCTATCTAGTACTCAATATGTACCTGTATGTATGTACACTAATCTGTCTACTACTCAATATGTACCTGTATGTATGTAGACTAATCTGTCTAGTACTCAATATGTACCTGTATGTATGTAGACTGATCTGTCTAGAACTCAATATGTACCTGTATGTATGTAGACTAATCTGTCTAGTACTCAATATGTACCTGTATGTACACTAATCTGTCTAGTACTCAATATGTACCTGTATGTATGTAGACTAATCTGTCTAGTACTCAATATGTACCTGTATGTATGTACACTAATCTGTCTAGTACTCAATATGTACCTGTATGTATGTACACTAATCTGTCTAGTACTCAATATGTACCTGTATGTATGTACACTAATCTGTCTAGTACTCAATATGTACCTGTATGTATGTACACTAATCTGTCTAGTACTCAATATGTACCTGTATGTATGTAGACTAATCTGTCTAGTACTCAATATGTACCTGTATGTATGTAGACTAATCTGTCTACTACTCAATATGTACCTGTATGTATGTAGACTAATCTGTCTAGTACTTAATATGTACCTGTATGTAGACTAATCTGTCTAGTACTCAATATGTACCTGTATGTATGTAGACTGATCTGTCTAGTACTCAATATGTACCTGTATGTAAACTGATCTGTCTAGTACTCAATATGTACCTGTATGTTTGTAGACTGATCTGGAACTTGCGTTTCCATCAGGTAAAAGTTTTCAACAACATTCCTTGCACCACCTTTCTTCCTTTCCATTCTATTGTCGTCTGGCACCTTTGACCTAGCCTTTTGGGTTTTTGACTCATCATATTCACACCCTTCATTGTCCATCTTCTGAGTTGCTAGTTCATACACATCAGGTGTGTGTTGACGTTCAGAAAATTTTGAGTTGATTTTCTTCTTTTCACACAGTTTACTTGATCGGGTGTCGGTTTTCTTTAGAACCACGTTTTCGTTTACTCCAAGCAGTGATTCATCCGAGTCTTGAGATTCTGTGTCTGTCAATAGTACAACATCATCGGTCTCCGAGTCATCGTTCTCCATTTCTGTCACGTGATGAGAAGAATCTGCCTGAGTAGCCATGTCGTAAGGATAAAACTGAATCCTCTCTTTCTGAGTGGGCTCATCAAATGAGTCGTTTTTATAGTTAGCATGATCAGCTTCACGTAATGTTCTAATTTTTGTGGAGCTTCGCGAACAAAACTGATCATTCATCTGTGTTTCTGTTAAGTATAAGTCTTTTTCATCTATCTGAGTAACACTTAAAAGAGATTCTACATCAGCCTGCATTTCACTCTCAGTAAAATCTTTATCAGTCTGAGTGGCACACAAGTAAGGGTCTTCTGCTTGCAGATTCACCATTTCTTTCCTCCGCGCAATCTTTGTCAGGCTCGAGTCATCCACTTGAGTTGCATGTGAGTATGAATCTATTTCACGAAGTCCTGTTTCCATCTTCCCTGCTGATTCCTCACAGCTGGAAAGTCCTTCATCAACCTGTGTAGAACTTGCATAAAACTTTCCTCGTTCCGTGGATTTTCTGTTCCTACTAATATTCCCATCATTCCCATCAAGCTGTGTGGTGCTGTTATAAATATCGCAGTCTTCCGATTCACTGGAGTGTTTGTCCTGGTGGTCAGCTTGAGTTGCACACTTGTACAGGTTTTTCTCGTCTATCTGGGCTGCACCTGTACATGGATCTTTGTCATCTCTTTGAGTGGCCTTGGTAAATAAATCTGTATCCTGTTGAGTGGACATCTGGTAAGCTGAGTCCTTTCCTTGCTCTGGTTTATGCAGCTCAATTCCCTGTAATAAAATATAAACTTTTCAACAAGTGAGTTTACTCATGTTGACATAGTAATTATAAAACATCATTAAGTTAAAGTTTTAAATTATATCAGAAATATTACCGCTTTATAATAATTCATTTTTAAAAAGTTGAAAACATTAATGTCACACATCTGATATTTTTACTTCAGAAAAATGTGTTTCATTATAAAAAATATCGATCATGGAAATCAGCAGCTTTTTTTCATCAGCATTTGATGTGCTCAACATATAAGTCAAGTTTTGTGACTGCTTTTATTTTCAATAGTGGCTCAGTATTTATAATTCATTAAATAAAATTATAAAAAAGATTTATATTTTACTTGGAAGAGTGGGAGAGTAACAAAGAACATGAAAGGTACAAAAAACAATTGAAATCTGTTATTGAAATATATACAACAAGGGATATAACTCTAAAGCAAACATCAAGGATGAAATAATCGAAATGGTAACTGTTTGGTTTGTTGAGAATAAATGTTAAATATTGGTGTCATATCCTAAAACATTATTTGAACACAGGTAAATACATTAGAGTATTGATATGAAATTAATTTGTTGATAAAAAAAGCAGCTCTGTTTTAAGTTCAAGGTCAGGGTTACTGGACTGGAGTCACTTGACCTTGATCCCAATTTGTTGATCGGACTGATCCCATCATCCTCTCATCATTTCTGAAGATCCCATGTCTCTATCAGTTCTGGTTCTGAAGTAATTTACTAATTTTATGTTCCAAGGTCAGAGGTTAAGGTCACTGGAGTCCCTTGACCTTGATACTAGATTGTAGGCCTTCTCATTTCTGAAGACTCCAACACTGCATCATATTTGTGAAGTTATATCTGTTGAATTTTGGAATTAATTCCAACCCCCACCCCCGAGTTCTATTTTTGATCCCACCCTCATTTCACCCCTCCCCTCCATAAAAATTTACCCTAACCCCCTTCAATCTGAAAACAAAAACATTTCTCCATAACTAGCTACATTGGCCCATCATATCCTTGAATATCTAATACTTTCATCCAAAGGTTAGTATACAGAGAATGACTGTGGACATTTTTATGCATCACTGGTATTAAACTGATGATAGTAACGATCGTTACTATCATCCCAAGGTGGCGGAAGGAAATTCCGGAAAGACCACATTTACTTATTATATCTATTTGTATTGTTTATTTGCGAATGATATGTAGGTAAGAAATATCATACACAAGCAACAATTACGATCAGGCGTTATTTTATCTTTTATATGGCTCATATGAACAGAAAATTTGTCGTTGAAAAAAAACAGCGAGGATGATAGTAACGGAAATGAATGATGATAGTAACGTAAAATTTTTATGCAAAAAAGAAGCGAAAGAATAATAAGAACTGAGCAAACAACAAGTCTTTGTTTGGAAGACTTAATAAATGTTGACATCACGTTATTTGCAGGGTTTTTTTTGTAAGAAACAATGCTATGTTTAACTTGCTCTAAAATAAAACTATATAAGATACCTTATAGCGGTTTTTTTTCCGTGGGTCTAAAATTTGACGATTTGCTGGCTCAAAGGTATGCTAATAATTTTAACGGAATGAATTTTGGTGGACAAGGAAGAGTTGTCTCTCTTGCAAATACTGAAGTTGCAATTGGATGCATAATTGGCGAGTGAAATTTTGGCGGAAAGCTATGTAACCGCTAAAATAAGCCAAATTTATCACCCTATGGAAAAGACACCTTAAACGGTATATGGAAAAATCAATGTGTTCTGAGAGAGGCAGGATGTGGACACCTTACATATTTAATTTGAGAAATTTGAAGACAGGGCTGATTTTGATGCTTACTGTACCCAGCTCTTGGGAGGACAAGTACCTCTTTTAATCTGTCTTATCCTTTATCTTTCTACAATGGAAATATTCTCCTCAGCCATTAACAATAAAAATTCAAACCTCATTTTTCATAGAGCCACCATCATCTGAATCATCCAGACCTAGGATTTCCCGCCAACTTTCTTCATCACTACCATCCAGTACAAACACTTCTTCTTCACTGGAATCATCCAGTTCCAGTTTAACCTCCTCTTGGAACAGCGACTGGGACAATTCTTCCTCCTCGGAGTCCTCTATGTAGATACAATTATCCATTTGGGTGTACAGTACCTCAGTGGTTTCATCAGATGATTCCTCTTCAAAAATTTCAGGTGAAGACTCCCTCTTCGTTGATTGGTCAAATCTAGGCTGAGGTGAAAGGTCAGGAAGGCTGTCATCATCAAATGGCTGAGTTTCATCATCACTTTCAACATTCTTCTCATTCCTATCAAAGTCATCTCCAGGATTCTTTATCAAATTTGAATCTGAGTTAACTCTGTCATCCTTGCTTAATGAATTGTTGTCTATACCACATTGCTTTGGTTTTTTCATGGGACTGTAGGATTTAAATAAGGATGAAAAACGTTTCTGTATAGTGAACAGTGGCTTTGATGTCTTTCCATCATCTGTAAGACCGGTATCTTCAATATTCCCCTTTTGTTCCAAGGACACGCTTTCATTTTTGGACACAGAAAGGTTTGCAGGATCTAGTTGCAGAAGTGGGGTATCATCATCTGAACTGCTAACTTCTAAATCTGACCAGTACTCTTTGTCTTCAATATCCTGTGTACTAAACTTCCTCTTTCCCATTGCTGAGTGAAGACTACCATTTTCTCCTTGAAGTTTCCTATCTGTAGATGTACTAGAATTCGTTGTACATCTACGTTGTGGATTAACCAGACTTGGAAGCCCTTCATCATCGGCATCCATTTCTTCATCACTAATGTTAAAGTGAAATGAAGGCACTTTAACGTTATATTTCTCCCCATTCTGTGTATCCTCATCATCTGTCAGCCTGATCGTTTCCTGGGAGGAGTCATTTTTATTTTTCACCACTTGGGAGAATATAGCTTCACTCTCAAATCCATACGCTTCAATGTTATTGTTTGCCCTTGTAGAAGACACAGTACTTGTTTTCCCGGATTTTCCTTTGCTTGTTTTGTTATCCGATCGTTTTCTTCCAAATGCTGCAGTGTTCTTTTTATGTTTTGTCTTCAGCTTCTTCTTTTTTGATCTTCCTTCCTTCCACTCTTTATCACTAGTGTCAGAGTTACTCTGAAGCTCGCGTTTTACTCTGCTACTGACTTTCTTACTCTTTCTTTTCCCTCCCTCTGCATCAGAATCGTTGTTCCAAGTTTCTTCCTCTTCATTAATCTCCAACACAGTACAAGAGGAACTATCGCTGGAGAATTCATCTATATCCATTTTCTTCAACCATGGTATTGTGGTCCAAAGTTTTCCTTTATAGATAAAACATGCATGTGAACAAGGATTTATCAACGTTCTTTTTACTACCAATAAAAGGTACCTTTCCTCTTTTGACAAAGAATAAATATTTCTCCTTTTACAGGTAAAATATTTCCCTTCAACTGTAAAAAATTGGAGAATTTTCCTACAAAAGATTGTACAGCTTACTCCACTTATATTGAAGTCGCTTATTTTGAAATATTGCTTATTTTGAAGTAAAACAAAATCCCCAGTCTTAGTCAATTATGTTTTCTGCATTAAAATGCCGGTAAAATTGAAATCACTTATAAATATTGCCTATTTTGAAATCAATTATCAGTCCACTGAGTTCATAATGTATTGTTTTCATAACGGCTATATTGAAGTCACATCAAGGTTGGTGGCTCATAATTACACAGGTAGGTAGATTTTAAAGTGTCAGTTGATTGGTTTAATTCCCATGGATTACTTTTCATTGCGTGTTTTTATAGGAATAAAATAACAGTGGGGTATAATCACTCTTCCACAGCTTGAAGACAGAATCGTCTGTAAAATTTGACCTCCCCACAAAAAAAAAGAAAGAGGAAAACTCTATCATTGAACACAAAATACAAATAAGTAACTGCAATAGATACAAGAATTTGAAGTCAAAATCTGAAATGACAATTTTGCTTAACCCCAGTATTTTCAAACAGCTTGCCGCTATCACAAATAGTTTTTGCAAGGCAGGGTTCACATTAAAATCTCAAAATAAAGTCTATAACATCTAACATCTGACTTGGACAACGACAATGTCTTTACAGACAACATGATCGATGCCACTTGCTTATGTAAGTGAACTTTGTAAAAAATAAAAACTGGTTCTGAAATTCTGGTGGTAGACATATATGTGTGTCAAATGTTTTCATGGCAATAGTTTCCAGGGAAGAACTTACTTCCAATATTATAGTGGAAACATACTGCAAGAGAAATTTCAGTGACGAGAGCAAAAACGAAATTCCGGATGAAAATGTGACGTATAATCAACCTCGAAATTTTTTATTTGTAAATTTTTTTTTAAAAATATCATTATGTACAGACACTACCTAAAGTCGATGACAAACATTTTATAGACACAGGAAAGTCGATGACAAACATTTTGTAGACACAAGAAATTGAAATATTCCTTTTTAGTCAGCTCAATAAAAAACAAACCTCACATATTCTTTTTTAAATAAAAATCTATTATCCAAATGTTGTAAATTGTGTAATGTAATAAATTCATATTTCTACTTTCGTAATCGGGATTGAGATGCCAAATGAAGCCCCCGAAAATGGTCAATATTTATGATTTCGCTTATTTTGAACTTCGGTTATATTGAAAAAAAAAGATCAGTCCCCTGAATTTCAATATATCTGGAGTAAGCTGTATATAACTTATGATAAAAGCCTCTTTTTACATATTTTACTATCATTTTCTATTATCAGAATACAATAATATTCAGTGATCTCACATTTATAAATTGTAATGCGAGAAGGATTATTCCCAAAATTCTTCTTGGGAGATCACACCTCAAAATTTCCCTTAGATATGAAATGGGCAGTGATTTTTAAAAGCTGGCTAAAACTCTGATGAATTTTACAATCCATTTATTTTCAAAAATGCAGAGAAATATGTGGAAAAATTTCAAAATGTCAAGATACAACAAATGTAAACATTTATCAATACATATTCATGTCATAAAATCTGTATACATTATCAAAACAATATACAAATCTTTCCTGCTATTTATTTTCTAGTTACTACAGTACACAGATATGCACACAGCAGGCAGAAATCAAGGAGCATAGTCTACACTCTACATGGAAGGTCCTGTGAAGATAACCCCATAAAAGAGGGTTCAGAAACTAATCATTTTTTTCTTATTTGAATGTGAACACATCAACTAGAATCAAATTAGAATTTATTATTTAATATTAAGTGAAAGATCAACTATTACTGTTATCTACAAGGAGTGTCCCAAAATAATATAGACAAGCGTCATTCTTCAGGAAAGTATATAGTCCCAAAATAATGTAGACAAGCGTCATTCTTCAGGAAAGTATCTAGTCCCAAAATAATGTAGACAAGCGTCATTCTTCAGGAAAGTATCTAGTCCCAAAATAATGTAGACAAGCGTCATTCTTCAGGAAAGTATCTAGTCCCAAAATAATGTAGACAAGCGTCATTCTTCAGGAAAGTATCTAGTCCCAAAATAATGTAGACAAGCGTCATTCTTCAGGAAAGTATCTAGTCACAGTGAAACGAAGCTTGTACAACTATGAGAACTTTTAATTTGTAAAAAAGATAAGTATTTAAATATTAAAATGTTAAATATTGTACGTGATATAATGGGTGAAGTACTGGTATCTTATGTATCAATAAAAGTAGAAGGTGGCACAATGTCAAAAAATCCAAATGAAGTCCTCACTCTTAGAATAATTACAGTCACTAGGAATAGAACGTTCATATTGACTTTTAAACAAAAATACATATAGCATGATATTTCTTAAATGCTCCTTAATTTTCCCTAAATTTCATTATGACATAAATTATTAAAAAAGACAGTTACATTAGAATAGCTGCAGAATAGTTGTGAATATATGGATTCTGTTTTTACATTGTTCATCGTATTGAAATAATTTAATTTTAGTGTTAAAGGGACTGGTTCACGTTTTTCAAAAGAAATATTTTTCATTTTTTATGTTAAAAATTAAAAAAAAATATGACTCATTTAATGTTGACAACCAAAATTTGGACCGTCTGAATGCAAGGGTAGTAGCAATATGTTAGCTTTGATTCTGTGTTATGTAAACAAAGACTTGAGTCCTTTTATGTAAACAAACCAACCAGTGAAAACTTAATTTTGTAATTTAAAGCATCTTCATTATGTACAATCACAACTTTTAAGTTTTAAATTACACATTTTACCTAAGGTATACTTGAGATGTGATATATATAATAAACTTGGATCAATATCCATTTATTTTGAAAACTTCGTAAACAATAACACACCTAAATCTTTGTTTTCAAAACAAATAATAAACTCTCTATAACGAACTTCTGTCATGATGAATGACCTTAATTTTTTTGTGAAACCCTCTAAACATACTACACTGTAGATTTTGATCATTTAAAGTATAAAACAAAATTGGGGTAAAATCGTGAATCAGTCCCTTTAAATCTAGGATCTAGAGAGAGCACACATATCACATGTTCAAAAGGGCACTTTTCATCGCGGCAAGACAATACGCCGGTTTCGAGATACGTCCGAGTTATTTCCCTTTGGAGAACTCTCGTACATAGTAAGGCGCGAAATAATTTGTTTACACGCGGGGGTGGGACAGATATTCATCACAGCGTAAGTGAATGTACTCAGTAAGTTTCTCATATGCTGTTTGATAACCCGAATTCGATTGATACACAAACAAAGTAAGTGATAAGTATTTAGAGAGTATTTAAAGACATAAAATTCTTATCCTATCACGTTATTTCGCTATTCATAAGTACCATATCCAAGATATTTCTTGCAAATATGACATTGTTTGTATGTTTCCACTTCGGTAAAACATTTCTTTCGATAGTATTTCCTATTTCCCACATTTACATATTTAAAGAGAAGCCGCTTTTAATACATTTCATCGTCTTCCTCGTTGACTGTATATCCACTCTGTCCCACTTAGGCATTCAAAGTTCCACTAAATGCACCTCCTATACAGAAGAGTTCGTATCTCGAAACTGGCGTATTTAAGGGCACTTTCATTGCATTATACTATGATAGTAATAGAATAATCATTTAGCCTCTTTAAAAGTTAATACCTGCTGCCTTGATTTTAAGGTGACTCCATACTCGCAGTTTTATCTGATACAAGTTTGAAAAGTGTATTTATTTCCATTCATTAGAGTTAAAACTAAAAAATTATCAAATAAAATACATAGGTCATCACACTTTTTAAGATGAGAGACGTACATAAACAGAATCACACATCACCTTCAGAAAATTGCTATTTTCCTTGAACAATGTTATCAAATTTTCATAAAAATTGGTTATGACGATATAGTAACATTCATAACAATTTCATGAAACAGTATCTTCACAAAAATATACAAAATGTCTGTAAAAAATAAAGGAAATCTATCGCATAATAGACTTGATAAAGAAATCAATAGAAACAGAGTTATTGCCCTTGGATTCAATATTTTGACATGTATCATTAATTATTCCTCTATAACTTAGACTTTTGAAATAGTTTATTTCTAACAAGATTTTTTATAATAAGTATCGGAAAATACTCCAACAAAATTTATGTTCCTATCATGCATAAATCTATATAAATAATTGATTTTGCAAAATCTGATGACATCATAGGAGGGTGGAATTACTTTAAACTTGTCAATCAACATTGTGAAATAAAGAACAATTGTTTATATTAAAGAGACACTACAGCTCATTTCCCACATTTTAATAAAGTGTTTTTAAAAACACGTATTGATAAAATGATAAAAATCATATCGATACTGACAATTTTGAACAATTGGATGCATTAATTTACTCTCAACTGCGCTTTGAAGATCGTCCGGAATTCAAAGGTTTCTTCATGCTGACTCGGACTTTTGAATGCTTATTTACATCACGTGGTTTTGAATGACAGCAAAGGTGTTGTGTAGGAATCCCCTTCAAGGGGACCACACTCACCTTTCAAGTATAAGCTAGATTATTTCCTGCTCATTATAATAAGTAATTATATAAATCATAATTCAACAGAAACCCACCTATGTTCTTATTGACCGATGTTTTTACAACTGGTTAACACCTGTCGTGTTCAGATAAAAATAACACTTTTAAAGCAGTTCTTCGCGGCTAGTCCTAATAGCAGATTTAGGGGGGCCAGGATCCCCCTCTCCTTTTTAACCACAAATTGTGAGTGAAACTCCAAATTTTGCACCCAGAATGGCCGATTACTTTGGCTAATATTTGACTTTCACATCCCCCTTCGGAAATCCTAGATCCGCCACTGAGTTACAATCGTTTCTCCTAGCTTTTCGTTTTCCAACGGTCATACTGATCCCAAGGTAAATTTTATTTCACGTATGAGTTTTGTCTCATTTTATTTTTACCTCTTTTCTCATAGAATCTTTCAAAATTCTGGATCTATCGATATCCACTGCACTCACTTGACGACATGCTGCACTGTTTACTGTCTATGCGCATGCGTCTGAAGACCGAAGGAGGAGACTCGATATTTATTGTATAGGCCATCAAAAAGTATTAATTTTTACGTTAAAACGAGAGTTTTTAACTTTAGATAAGTGTTATTTTCGCAAAGTTCATACATTCAACAATGCAACAAAAATTGAGAAAGCCCTGAGAAAATTGTCATTTCATGATTTTTGCGCAAAATGAGCTGTAGTGTCTCTTTAACAAATATTTTAAAAAATTTTATAGAGAAAAAAGGGCCTGGTGCAAGCCTGCAAGGTCATGGTGCCATGCAGCCAAAAAGGGCATGGCGCAGTGCCATGCTAGTTTGCTTTAGATTTAACACTAAATTTGAATATAATCAGTTGTTTTCAGTTCTGTTAACACATCTAAAAATAATATGTCAAGTTTCTTAAAGATTTTTTAAGCACAGGATACTAGTAAAATATTAATAGAAATTGACAATAGATAATTCTGCATACATGACCACTCAAAATCTTTATTTTTCTTGAATTGCTTTACATTTTATCACCATATCAACAAGATTGAAACAATTAAGTGAGCTTGACCAGATTTAGGCAGAATTTGTATACAATAACAAACTTGGACGATTCTGTTACCCAAATATCAGCTTTGATAATTGTAGAATATGATTTATAGCTTTATAGTTCATCTACCACAGCCATGCGATAAATTTGTCTCCAGATTTTCCATGCGATTATCTAACATACACTTCAATGACTTTATTGGCAAAATATAAGTTTGTTCAAAGTTACCAGACTGATCCTAAATATATTTTGAGTACTAACTTTAACAACATTTCATTCCTGTAAATTAAAGTAAAAGTTCAGAAAATGTCAGGAAAACAAACTTGTCTGCATTCTCAAACTTGTGTAGAATAATGAATTTTCAATAAAATCGTGTTCCTTAAAACGGAGGCCGTATTAAATGGTGTGAAGAAAAACTTCCTATCATTGATTTATACCTAGTAAATACATGTACATTAAAACTTCCTTCTTTTCAATCAACTTTCATTTTCGTTTTGCAAGATGCAAACATTGAACTAGGTTATAAATCTGTGAAACGATATATTTTACTGAAATAAAACATATGAATTATGATAACTAATTATACATTATTTTTCTACCGTAATGCACAGCTTCATTTAAATTTTAAAAAGTCTCATACATTGCACTGCACGGTGAATATTCTCTGTGTCTGTGAGTAGGTGATCAAGATCTCGCGGTCTTAGTATTGCGATCTCTCACCAGAGGGCGTATATTACGCTGTGCCCCAACACAAGTGCAAGTGAAGCTATGCGTAGCGCGCCCTCTGGTAGAGATTGAGTGCGAATTTGTCGGTTGCCTATGATTTCGTCCCTTTACAAGTTCGATCCAGAGGACCAAGTATACAAACACATTTTAGTGTTTATTGCATTGTAAACTTATTGTTTTTAAATTAAGACGATCTGTGTTTTCTGTATCTGTATTTGGTACGTTAATATTGTAGTTCTAACCCAATTTGGTTGAATTGCATACATTTGTAAACATATTTGAGCAAAATACAGTTGTTTTTTTTATGCCTTTAAAACCTATACATATAGACCAACAACAGAATTAGTTTGTCAATTTTTAAGACGACATGCCCCAATCTAATTAAAATCAGATCTTCTCAAACAGTTACACTGGAGAGTAAAACAGTTACACTGGAGAGTAAAACAGTTACACTGGAGAGTAAAACGGTTTGAGAAGATCTGATTGGACCATGACGAGAAAGCGTTTTTTATAAGATGGATAAAGATAGTAAAAGATGTACAGAAAGCTAGTACTAAATCTATAAACGTATTCACACGAAATATTACATATTTCTAGTTTTTGAGCTTATACATCTACATGTAGGGAACGAATCAGAAGACTACGCCATGTTTCTCCAATGTGCTGATCCACGATGCTTGATGTGATCATAGACATCTTAAAATCAACCTAAAGGAGGGCAAGTTAATTAATTATTAATTATTGTAATTAGTGCGAAATTAACGCGTATCCGGAAAACTCCTTATTATACAATGAGTCCTATATCTTGATCAGGTAAACGGAGTAATTCGTAATTAAAATCTGTGTGCCAAGAACGGCCTAACAATTGGTATGAAACACGCCAGACAGCGTTTGGCTCAATGACAGGTTGTATTGGCAAACTAGATCATTATAACTTAACGGCCATAGATTTGTGAAATGCTGACTTTAAACGAGACTGTTGAAACCCCTGTAACATCAATTTGTTTTTCAGTAGCCTGCCTCGATTTAAAAACTGAACATATGCAGAACAAGCTCTTGCGTATCGAATCAGTTGAGATATATAAACACCACATGCAGGTGATAATGGAATATTGCAACATATATATGGGAAGTTGACGATGGAGAAGCTGAAATCATCCTGTTTGTTATAAAGTTGAGTTGTTAGTTTGCTGTTAATAATATATTTTCAATAAGATATCTAAGTACGAAGCAGAAGTGCAAGACAATGTGAATATTTGGACGGGGGCATATAGTCCAGAAGACATAGGAAAGTAAATAATGTGGGCCAACTCATGAAACAGAGGATTAGCAGCTAGCCGCCTAGAAAGTCAAATAATCATCAGTTTCACCGATGCTGATAATGTCTCTGGCAAAAAGATACACCAGACTTTGTTATAGAATCATAAAGAACTGACGAAAGAGTTTTAGTTTTGTCTCATAATGACCAAAGTCAACTGATGGATTGTTCTGCCATAAAGAGGGCATATACATGTATAAATTGTTGGGAAACTAGACTAACACACAGTCCTGTAAACCAGAATGAAAAGCTGAAGATGACGAACAGTGATCAACTTCATAAATCCTATAAAGAATACAAAATTAAGAGTACAGCAAACACGGATCCCTGGTCACACCAGAGGTGGGATCTGATACCTAGGAGGAGTAAGCATCCCCTGTCGACCGGTCACACCCGCTGTGAGCCCTATAACTTGATGGTGTGAACAGACTTGAATCTACACTACATAAGGATACTTACATATCAATTCGACATGTTATACTTCTAATGAATTTTCCTAAATATTCCTGTGTAAAATTTTGAACACATACTGTGGCCCCATCTTGTCTCACTGAACCATTGTTTGAATAAACTTGATTCCACACTAAACGTATATGAAGATGCTTACAACTGAGGCCTTAAAGATCTTTAAAGAATTTTCCAACACCCCACCTCACCCCCATTGTGCCCCGCTCTGTCTCTGGAATATATATAATGTGAACAAATTTTTAAATCTTCGTCATACGTAAAACACGGTTACAGCAAATACGCTGATAATGAATTCACACTTACAGTAAAACACGGTTACAGCAAATACGCTGATAATGAATTCACACTTACAGCGAAGTGATTTTCATTGCCTGTAGTTATGAAAACCTAATGTGAACTCATTAGATATCATATAACGAATTACGCTTATAACGTTTATACTTATTTAAAATGCTCGTCCTAGCACTTCGCTAGAAGCGTGATTTACTGTACATGTATAATGCTTTTCTGTTTCTCTTTCTTCAAACATCTCATCTTACTCTTTCACTATTTTCCAATCATCTCCCATTTGAAAAGATCACGATCCTTCATTTGAACAAATTAGAATCCCCTAAAGCTAAGGATTTTTTGTGCCGAAACCGGTTGTAATTGGCCTTAATGGGTTAAAGAAGTAAAAGGATGTATGGCGACAGTGACAACAACCGCAATAGACCGCAATAGACGACAGACAATTTTTGATAAGAAAAGCTCACGTGATTTTAAGTTTTAGATGTGATAAACTAGAGGTGCACGGGCCATATCTTTCACATTGGCCCTGTCATTGTTTAGCTGTTATAATTTTTAAAATATTTGTTTTATCAATCTTCATTCCCATGAAAAGTTTGACCCTATATTGTGGCCCCAACCTAACCCACACAACATAACTGAAAATGAATTCGCATATAACACAGAGATGCCTCAACACCAATATCACTGACATGATGTTGCTGTTCTTGATAAGACCAAGGTCATAGATCATGATATGATACGAAAGCTTGATTGATTAATTACGTCTTGCTTAACGTCTCACTCGACAATTTTTCACTCATATGGAGACGTCACCAAGACCGGTGAAGGTCTTCAAATCTAGGCCTATGTTCGGCGCTTACGGTCATCAGGGCCGTAAATTAACCTTCAATTTGGAGGAGGCAGGAAATTAAGCGGGGGTCTGAGGGCCGCCCAGGCCCCCAGATGCTGAGCACATTTTGTGCACACTGAACACGTTTCGTGCAAAATCCTTGATTCTAGGGCCTTCTAAGATGTTACTTGACTAACTCATTCTAAAAGAAAGATTTGGAATGCTTTTTAAGGGAGGTATCATGTTCTTAGTTATTGGAAACAACATAAATTCTAATGAACTTTAAATTTTAATTTTTTTTGGCTCAAAAGTTGGAGGAGGCATCTGCCTCCTCCGCCTCCATGTAATTTACGGCCCTGGTCATTGGGCAGTGAGAGTTCTTTAGCGTGCCACACCTACGGTGGTCATCCGTTTATAAGGTCATCTCCGAGGACCCGTGACATTCACACCTGATGCCGAGCGTTTGGCGATGGAACTGTCACTACCTGTTTTCACGACTTAGGTCTGTCGCGGCCTGGATTCGAACCCCGGCCTTCTGCATGCGGGGCGAACGCTCTAACCTCTCGGCCACCGCGGCGACTGAACTTGCCTTAAAAAAATCTATATACAAAATATGAAAGCATGGACACGATTTGAGCTGAAAATTAGACAAATTTTATTTTTCTATTTGGTCAACCAATATTTGAATATCAATTGTTGAGTTGCAAGTGAGTTACAGCACTCACAATTCTTAGTTATGTAAACAAGGCTCGTGGAGTCGTGCCATGTTTTTGTTTACATATAGATAACTTAATAGAAAATATCAAGTTTAAAACAAAATGAGATGTGCCAAACACTAAAAATTATTTAATTGTGTTCAGAATCAACTAAAAGTCTGCATTAAACGAAACTTTTACAAGTACATGTATATCTGATTTATGTAAACAAATCATGATATGAGCCTTGTTTACATAACAAATCATTGTGAGCTCTGTATCTCCAATGTTCCTTGGCAACTGACATTCAAATATTTGCTGACCATTAGAAATACCTTAGTTGAACATTCTAAACATTAAAAATGGGAAAATAAAATTTGGAAAAAATTCACCTCAAATCGTGTCCATGCCCCTTTAAATAGTTGAGGAGATATTGAATAGGTCAGATTTTTTATTAAAAGTAGGTCAAACTTCCAGGTCAAGGTCATAAGCAGGAAGTCAAGGTTTGCCATAAAATCTATATACAAATATAAAAGCCTTTCCTTAAATTCTAGTAGTTCAGGAGATATTGATTAGGTCAGGGTTTTTTCAAGAAAGCAGACCAGGGTCACAAGATCAAATATTGATTGAAGACTTCTGAGAATATCTAAAAGGTTACATTCTCTTAAAGGTAGATCAAATTTCAAGGTCAAAGGTCACATTATGATATAAAAGGTAGTGTCATAAGAAATTTATATACAAAACATAAAAGATATAGCTTTAAGGAGTTCAGGAGATATTGAATAAGTCAGGGTTTTTTTAAGGTAGGTCTAACTCCCAGGTCAAGGACAAAAGGTCAAACTTCACAAAATAAAGTATTGCCAAGGAGAATATATATACACACACAAGAGGTCCATGGGCTGCATCGCTTACCTGGGTCACCTAAGCCCATATTTAAAGATTTTCCCTAGATATTTGCATGTAAAACTTTGATCCCTATTGTGGCCCCAACTTACCCCTGGGGGCCATGAATTTTACAAACTTGAATCTGCACTATGCCAGGAAGCTTTTGTGTAACGGTAAACTTTCTGGCACAGTGGTTCTTAAGAAGATTAAAAAATTTCCATATATATTTGTATGTAAAAATTCCTATTGTAGCTCCAACCTACCCCCTGGGGCCATGCTGTTAACAAACTTGAGTGTGTGATATGTCAGAAAGCTTTCATGTAAATGTCTACTTCTCTGGCCCAATGGTTCTAGAGAAGATTTTAAAAGTTTTCCTCTATATATTGTATGTAAAACTTCTATTCCCTAATGTACCCCCCCCCCGGGGGGGGGGGGGGATGCATGATTTTAACAAACTTGAATCTGCACTATGTCGGGAAGCTTTTTTCATGTAAATGTAAACATTTCTGGCCTTGTGATTTTTCAGAAAAGGAATTTTAGATGTTTTCCCTATATATTTGTATGTAAAACTTTGATCCCCTATTTGTCCCCACCCTACCCCTGGAGGCTATGATTTTAATAAACTTGAATCTGCACTATGTCAGGAAGCTTCTATGTAAATGTAAACTTTTCAGGCCCAGTGGTTCTTGAGAAATTTTCCCTATACATATTTGTATGTAAAACTTTGATCCCCTATTGTGGCCTACCCCACTCCCCCCCCCCCCCACCCCCATTTATATTTTCAATATTTTTACCTTTGATAGTGTTGTGTAATGAATTTTAATTTCTTTTCGATAATCTTCAAATTCCATATGCGATTTATTTTTATTTATATGCGATAAATTTTGATTTATGTTCAACAGGGTATGCTTACTCCTCCTAGGCACCCGATCCCACCTCTGGTTTGTCCAGGGGTCCGTGTTTGTTCAACTATCCATTTTGTATTTCTTATAGGAGTTAATGATCACTGTTCGTTATCTTCACCTTTCATTCAATAATGCTGTCATTCATACTCGATAATCTTGGTATTTACATATATATTATATAATCTAGGTAGTTATATTCGATAATTTTGTTATTTATGAATATAAATCAAGATTTATTGAGTATAAATGATTGAATAGAAATCAAAATTTTCGCATATATATATATATATATATATATATATATATATATATATATATATATGCGCTACTAAAATTTGATAAGGATCATAGATATTTTTCTGTTTAAAAAATTAATAACCGTGCCGTAAACACTACAAAATATCGATGGTTTACTAAAACATTTAAGTCTAAATTTTAAATATTTCCCATTGTCCGATTTTGTTCGATTTTTTGTATGTTGTTAATCACGCTTTTGTTTATTAAATTCCGTCGAGTTTGTTTCTGTTGCAATTACTTTGAGGTGATTTGCTAGATTGACTAGACTAAACTGCATAACTGGCAATATTGTGTCCAAGTGAAATCAAAAACGTCTTCAACAAACTTGCACGTGCATTTCATGCCATGGGAAATACGTTTCTCATCACAGTTTATGCTTTTGCTACCATTGCACGATTTTCACTCAGGCATCGGTGTCTGATTCTTTCTAAAATTTCAAACCCACTTGAATGTTTACACTACGTTTATCAACACAATGCCCCCTCAACGTGTAAGGCGTCGCCTGACGACAGAACAACTGGGCAGATGTATTGGAATGCTTGACGCTGGCTATTCACAACGTGACGTTGCAAATGCACTAAACGTCAGCCAGAGCGTTGTAAACAGGGCCTGGGACCGACAGCAAACTTTTGGTACAGCAGCACACCGACATGGGGGTGGTCGTCAGAGGTCGACAACCCAACGCCAAGACCATTTTGTGGCTCTTCAGGCACGACACCATCCCTTCTGGACAGCAACCAGCCTACGTAACGACCTCCTGAACGCCTCGGGGGTGAATGTGTCCACTCAGACGATACGGAATCGGCTTCACAATGCAGGTCTCAACTCGAGAAGGGCATGTGTTCGAGTCTCTTTGACTGTTCGACACCGGCGGGAGCGATTGGACTGGGCTGAAGATCATGTCACTTGGACACAGAACGATTGAGTTCAAGTTCTGTTCACCGATGAGCCCAGATATTGTTTGGACTTTACAGACAGGAGGCACCGAGTGTGGCGACGACAACGTGAACGTTTCCATGATGCCAACATCAGTGAACATGACCGTTATGGTGGTGGTTCCATCATGGTCTGGGGTGGAATCAGCAGGGATGGAAGAACAGATCTTCATGTCCTGGAGAGAGGAACAATGACGGGGGTGCGGTACCGGGATGAGATCCTCGATGTTTACATCAGACCCTACGCTGGTGCTGTTGGCCCTGAGTTCATCCTGATGGATGATAACGCCCGTCCTCATCGCGCCAGGGTGGTGGAGCAGTACCTTCAGCAGGAGACAATTGTCCGTATGGACTGGCCAGCGCGGTCCCCGGACTTGAACCCGATTGAGCATGTATGGAACATGCTGCAGGTTGCCCTTTCACGCCGTAGAGCACAAACCCACGAATTTTGGCAAAGCTCGGAAACGCCCTCGTGGAAGAGTGGAACAACCTTCTCATTGGAAACATCCGGGTGCTTATTGACAGCATGGCTCGACATTGTCAAGCCGTCATTGATGCAAGGGGAGGCCATACCCGGTATTGACACTTCATCGACTAAGTGTAATGATGGACTATCCCCAAAAACTGTGTAATTCTTTCTCTGGTTTGCTGTTAACTTTTTGTAATGAAATGCCTTTTGGTGTTGTTATCAGATTTCAAGCATTCCGTATTGATAAAAGTTCATGCCGTTTATGAATTTTCATTCACAACCTGAGTAAACACGTTTCTGAGTCAAATTTATCTCTTTTGTTATGTTCGTGGTAAATTACACACATATAACCTAGTGATCCTTATCAAATTTTGAGTAGTATATATTAAGCACTAAAATGACCAACGACACGAACAACCAGATTGTCGTTGGTCATTTTAGTAGTGCTTTGTATAATTTTTTGTATTTGACCTTGTATCCATGTTGTGGATCCGACACTTTGAGGTATCGGGTGTTGTTGGAACTTTAGTGCTTTTATATATATATATATATATATATATATATATATATATATATATTGACTCGATAGGTTGTATTTTTAACCAAATGTATATATATAAAGATTATCAAATGTAAAATGTATATAAAGATTGAATATGCATAAACATTTATTGAATGTACATCAAGATATATGGAATATAAATCAACATTTTATTATATATGTATGTAGTAATATTCCAATGGTGTTTATGTCTCTTAATTGATTCGATACGCAAGAGCATGTTCTGCGTATGATCAGTTACAAGATACTGACAAACAATTCGATTTTACAGGGGTTTCAATTGGCTCGTTTAAAGTAAGCAGTTCGCAAATTCTATGGTCGTTATGAGGATTTGGTTTAACAATACAACCTATCATTGAGTCAAATGCTGTCTGACGTTGTTTCATACCAATTGTTAGACCGTTCTTTACACACTGATTTTGACTTCGGATAACTCCGTTTACCTGATCAAGATATAGGATTTACGGTGGATGTGGTCAATCGATAGGGGATGCTTACTTCTCCAAGACATGAAGTCCCACCTCTGGGATATTCAGGGCTTCGTGCTTGTCCAACTCCCCGATAGAAGTTACGAGATTGATCAATATTCGTTGTCCTCACCTTTTCATTTTTGCATATGAATAACAAGATTATTGAATATAAATCAAGATTATCGAATACAAATCAAGATTTTTGAATATAAATCAAGATTTTTATAATATTGCAACGTTTCACACGCCATAGATATTCCAAAATTTCCATGTAGTCATAAATGAATTTATGTTTTATCCCATTTCAGGACGTATTATTATTGAAAGCCCCATGAATTCATGCTTTCAAAATGATCTATCAATCAAGCTTTGTTGATCATCTTTTTATTGTTGCAACGAAATATAAAAACATATCTTGTGATTGTTTTAATATAGGATTAAACATTCTTTTTGAAGAATTTATCGATGTGTAAACTCTGGACATTTTACTCGCAATCTGGATAAAAGTGCAAAGCACTTTCATGTTAAGTTTGTGAGTAAAATGTCCAGAGTTTACACATCTATACATTCTTCAAAAAGAATGTTTGATTCTTAAAATTCCAATTCGTTCCCTGTATTATCAATTTTAAAAATTTGATAAATTTCACCGCACTATGTGTTATTTGTTTTCTGGCGCGTATATATACATAACATTTTTGGATTTATTGATGTGTAAATTCTCGTTTAGATTTATTTAAGTCCAATCAAATCAATTGTAATAAATAACATTGGAATTATAACATTATATACAAGCATGTTGCTTTCTAAACATTGCACTGTCCTTTAATTTTGTCAAATGAATTGCCAGCAGAGTTGAGTGTCTATGTCTGTTAGACCGACAGATTCCGTCTTTGACGAATATTAAATCGAGAGACCTATATGAAAATGAAGATCACGTTTCAAAGTATTATAATACACAATACAACTTAAATTATTTAACCAATCAAATGCAAGTATCTGTCTATACTCGGCAACATTGCTTTTGCATATAAACATCAAGCTATTTAGGTGTTTTCGAAGCAACCGGCCATAAAAGATCACAATTTAAATACTGTTTACATTTATTTGTGAATAATACATGCATGACTTCAAGTTGATTTATAGTATACTAATAACATACAGAAACATTTTAAATAAGTTAATACATAAAAGTTAGGGACAGTTTAACGTTGACACGGTTAACTACACAGTATAACCATAGAACCCGATTTCTTGTGAATGTATTGGTTTGATTGTCGGAGTAATCGTGAACAGTTCGCTTCCATTCCCTCCATTAGTGGTCAGATGACTGTGCATCAGGCAAGCTTTATATGAGGACGAAGCACTACTTCAATTGTACAAGGACATATAATCGTTGCCTGCAACGACATATCCCTGGGTAACACAATTCCCTGATATCACTACGCGATTATTCATCAGTGCAGGTCTATGGCTACAGAGTGAGAGACACTCTCGTTAGAACCACGATCATCTTTACTGTTTATACGCCTGAAACTTCGTTTGAACATTTTCTGTCTCATAAGGTTTTCTTTCACACTAAATCTATGCGATTCAGTTCGGCTGAATCGATGGTTCGGCCTGAAAGCAAGTGTGCCTTGCTTCCATTTTCGGTGAATATTTTCGAGTCTATCCTCGAATATTTGTTGCAGGATGGGAGTGTCACTGCTGTACTGATCTCGTGAGGTTCTATACCTGCGCGATGGTTTCCTTTGGAATGTTCGGTATGTGGAACCTGGCGTGGGTGGAAGGGAAGGTAATTCGTCATACTGTTCTGATTGATTCGTCATGTCATCATCATCGTAATCCGGAGGTAAGTCATCATAGTCGGGCTCGGGCTCCATTCTCTGTAAGCGCTGAGCTTCGCTGACAACAAATCGAACAAAATCTTCCTCTGTGTGCACTGTTTTAAACCAGTCAATTCTTGTTGTTGACATAAGATGAAGGAATGTGCCCCAGCGATGGATAAACATACTGAAAAATTGCAACGCAATACACAAAGCAAAGACAGAGAGGAACATTAGGGAGAGAGGTTCATATTTGTTAATGATGTAAAAGTTCTTAAGCTGGTCTTCCATGGCCTGCAACTGTAGAGTAATGATGGTCCAAAGGAAATTTATCATGCAGTAAATAAAGACAACATTATTCTTCAGCGAAATCAAATCCTGCTTAATTTTCTCTTTATGAGATTTATCTTCATCAAGAGGATGAAGATACTTTTTAATCATAAACTTCCAGAAATCAGTTTCATCTGTTTCCAAGCGGGTGATGGGACCATTGCCAAAAACCTCCATTGTTGTCCAGTAAGGATTGTTGGGATCGGGCTCCCAGCCTTGGGGAACCACATCGACTTCTTCCTTTGGCGTCATTTGGGTTTCCTGTGATTGCTGAGATCGACGTAAATCACGTGACATTTGGCGCTGAAGAAGAAAGCTTTCTTCTTCCGTTTGAACTTCTTCGGTTTTTGTTTCAATTGGTACCTTTCGATTTGCATTTTGACCAAGGAAGTTCTGAACTAGTTCTCGCATGTCACCGATGAGATTCGTCAACCCCAGGCGATTCAGTAAGCTCTTGCTTTCCTTTTTCTTCTTTTTCTCTTCTTGTTGCACTTTAAGTTCCTCCTCCTCTTCTTTTGTTAGTTTTTTGGGTGTCTCTCGAGTTCCCCAAGATACGTTGTTGAGATTACACAAGTAATAAACAGTAAGTAAAACAAAGGTAGATGGTACAGTCAAGAAGTACAACATTCCGTACACAAGACAGAAGAACTCTTGTGGATGGAGAATTCCAGCAATTAAAAATATCGTCACCAGACCACTTAAGAACACCACGTTCGGACTTCCAAAGTTTTCAGTAACAATACTTATGATGGTTCCGATTGTTGCTATCATCATGACGACCGTATACAACGCTGTTATTACCGCGGCTGCTGTGATTTGATGATCGCTCTTCATTGTCATACAGATGGCCAAATACACAACTACAGGCAGAATACTCAATAGATAGCCTTGCCAGATGGAGAGCTTCAGTACAGAGTGATAGGAGCCGGTGACCATTAGAATGACTGTTGAAGGCGCCAAGATTGTGGAAGCCATCAGAATGAACTGGTATAGGATATAAGGTCGACTAATATTGTCGTTGATTCGAACAGTATCTCGCCAGGATGAAAGAAGGTCCATCATGTTAGCCAGGGTTGATGGTGACCAGCGACGACGTTGATTGAAGAACTCATTAAATGTTTCTGGTGCAAATGTCAAGGCATCTGCCCCTGCGCAATAATCGATTCTGTGTCCTTGTTGAAGCATCAAAGTACATAACCAACGATCTTCACCTAGATGATAAATAAACGTAGTTTAATGAACGATAATGAATAGCCATCAGATACAGAGTTTATAAGGACGAAAAAGACAACACGAAAATTACCCTGTTCAAATTGAATGTAGTGACGGGCTTCCGTGGGTTTTGTTGTGTACATTTTCATGACGTTGTCATCCATTAAAGCAGATCCTCTGAACAAACTGAAACACCCAGGACAGCAAAGTACACAACCAAACACGTGTTCCGCAGCCTTCTGGAGCCAATGTCCCACGGCATACTCAAACTGCTGGTACCAGACCATAGGACCTACATAACACAATTTACGCCATTTAATCTTATTTCCTAAACATTTATCGATAACATTCTCAAAGTAGTAATGTTTCGGATATGCTTAAAATTCATTTACATTTCTATTTTTTAAAGCATTCTCATTACCTGATCCGATGGGGTGAATTCTTCCACAAACTGCTCCAACTTTTTTGTTTTTCTTCATCCTGTCGATCAGCAGACGGACAGACTCCGGCTTGAAATCTACATCCCCATCCAAGGTCAGCATGAAAGTGTTTTCGGCTTGCTCGTACTGTTCGGGAGTCATCCTCATGAAGAGGGATCGGAGAGGGCGGGAGCGCTGGCTCTTCTTAGACTTCTTCTTTCTGTTTTTAATCTTCGTTACTGTACTATCGTTGTCTTCATTCATAAATTTGTCCGCTTCGCTCGATCCAAAAAGTTTATATCCAAGCAGATAATAAAGGTACATACACTGAAAATAAGAATAGAATATAGACAATTGAGTTATCATGTTTACGATTGCTTGTGTTGAGGTTTACCATCACCGAATAGGGAAGATGAAAGACAAATAATATCACAGAATTATCATCTTGATCCACAACAGATAGTTTTATGTGCCAATGAAGTTTCATTGGGGCATCTAACGAGTCACAATTAATAAATTACCTGTGACCATCGTTTCCTGTGTCTCATTTTATTTTTATCTTTCATGTGAACCACAAGTCGGGTGTGTCCGGGCATGATCCATGTCAGACGACCACCGTAAGGTGTTGCTGTTTTCTCTGGCGCCTGGATATTGATTGGACCTTTCACTACAGACCTGTGTATATGTAAAACGTATCCGTTATGATTTTTCTCCCAATACAAAATTGAAATTTTTAAAACTTGCATTGATGCCAAGAATATTTTCTACAGTCTTTGCAGAATTAAAGCATTTTAGAATACATTTCGTCACATAAATCTTTATAAATAGATGACTTTCGCCAAATAAACTGTGTACTTCTAATCTTTTATATTTTATCAATACTGAAAAATTATATACATTGCAGCGTCTTCCATGCAGTCAATCAGTTGGCGGACAAACATATTAGGAACCCACTTATCCACCGTGTCGTCTAGTTCAAAAGCATCATCAAAGATTACATGCACTGTAAAAGAAGATTCCACGGATTAACATACAAGTACAATGTACGTATAGAGGTAACAGCACTGAGGTTAAAACCATTTCTGTATTGATTACTTACACTCTAAATCGTAATAGTCTGGGTCATGGATTCGGAATTTTTCCTGTGCAAGTTTGCTTGCACAATGTACATAGTCCAACCTGTAAAAGGAGAAAAAAATAGCTTGGATAAAAACTTCCAAAGGAAAAAATAAATAAAGCAAGACCAATACTCATCATTGTACATACAAAAAGAAGTCTACAAACCTGAAAAGTGATTTCAGCAGCTGAGTCATTTCCTGTCGAGTTTCGTGCCACATAGTAGCGCATGCGTAGACCTGTGGGGTGGTGTTTGATGAACTGTACACGTCATCAGTGTAGTACGAATCTTCACCAACGTAACGGAACGTATCGAAACCCGTTAGTTTCACTTCTTTGTCGTTACGTCTACGTCGAAGAGTCAAGGTAAAATCGGGAAAGATACCTTCGAAATGTGGTGTCACAAAAAGTCTGAAAAATAAAGATATGCTTTCTGTGGAATAGCACGCACAAGTAAATAAACCGAAAATGTATCATATTCAAAAAACCCTTGAACCCTTAAACGGATATGAAATTCTTAACCACACAGAGCACTTCAATAAAACAAAAACACAACAAATGAACTAATTCTAAACATTGTCATAACGTACTTTTCTATTTTGGCCATTCTTTCGCTTTGTGGAAACCAGATGTGTGAAACCGTAATGCAGTAAGATAGCCAAACCAGAATTGCACAAATGATTGGAATCATCAGTGTGTACAGATCCATGGATGTCGGACAGAACCAACCGCCCGTGTGCCAGTACATGGGTATAAAGTCGAACTCGCACTGAAAGTATATCAGCACCAAGGTGACGGGTGGTCCCATAATCAAGGGGAAGGAGAAGGCTGTTCTCTGCATGTGTAACTTGCACGCTAGACCGGCTAGATATGTGCACACTATCCCAGATCCCATTTGTATAAACAGTAAGCTGTAAGAAACTCCAATTTCTTCTGCTTTTGACGAAAACTTGCTAGTAGTGGCATTGAACTCATCGGTACCGAGGACAACAAAATTTGTGTTATTGGTAAGTAACCGTGACATTAAAATGGCAACACCTATTTTGAATGGTGCGATCAAAACGTACGACGTCTCTCTGACATCTTGTAGAATTGATCGCCAATGTTTGAAAGGAATCGTAATTCGCCCAAACACTGTCCATTCTCCAGATACGTAGTTTTCCCACCAACCGATAGACAGCAAGATAAGGGATAATGGTAGCTCCCATTCACAGCTCTGGTTTAAGGTGACAGAGGTTCTAAAACTCGTTGTCTCATTGTAAGAATTCACGATGGAGTAATTCCCTTGCATGATAAAGTTACCCACAGAGAAGAACGGGATTGCAGAAACCTGAACCAAAAAGGCTGCTATGTTCATGATAATGGCGACAATTTCGCTCACGCTGAGATTCGGTCGTCTCTCATGAACGATGACCTTTAGAAGACTAGGAATCTGACAAACTGCAAAAGTTACAATCAATCCTCTGAAAAAGTCCGTGGACGGCAAAACTCGGAAAAGCAGTAGACTCATTCCAAACGTCTGAAGTCCTTCAATCACCAAAAGCTGAAAAAGAGACCAAGTAGGTTTGATTTACAATCGAAAGAATTTTTGTAAACTATGAAAAAAGTAGTTTCCCTTGGATATACTTACGACGAAAAACGTTTGCATAGATGGCCATTCTTTGCCCCCGAATAAGATTTTCATGAAAGCCATAAACCAGTTAAACACCATCGGCCCACAGAGACAAATGAGTAGAGAGAATAGATGATGTCCTCTTGTTTTCTCATCCTGAAGGATAAGCAATATCAACAATGAAATGCTGTGTTATAATCACTCTTGAAAAAGAGATTGTATATGAATTGATAGGTTGCATGACTGGCTTACCTTATTTATCCCTGATGTTAATAGTAGGAGTGACAACTTGCTAGCCACTATACAAGCTATGATGATGATGACAAAGAAAAAATAAAGAATCAGTCGGATGCCCTTTAAGATCTCTTTGAAGAAATGATCATCATCTTCGAATTCTCTCTCGGACACTTGAAAAATGTCGTACGGTCGCCTAAAATATTGAAATTACAAATTACAAATAGTTTTGACATGTATATTTAACTTGAAATTTGATACTCATCTCTGCACATTTTTGATTACAAAGTGGATCTGAATTCTCATGTTACAGCTTTGTGAAAGATATTAGTTGTACATGACAGATACGAAATTGAAATTTTACCAATGGTCCGCCTGTGGTGCGTCGTCTTCAGTCACAGTCACTTGATCGGAACTTCGTGAATCTTCGGAAAAATGATTTGGTCCTCCCTTTTTCGGCATGCTGATGCTGTCATCGATGTCCATAGTGTCCGACATGCTGGGACTATGAATTGAGTAGTCGGTGTTCAAATCACGAGATAAATAGTCATCTGCACTGTCCATTTCAGACATCGCTTCTCTGTAAAGAACGTCATCGAAATCTAATCCACTATCACGGGAACCTCTGACAGGCATTCCATTTGGAGACGAACTCTGAATGAAGCCTGCTTCATACATTCTTGAGTTTTGTTTTTGCAGTTTACTTCCTGGGTCAATGTTTGACAGTTTTCGAATTTTCAACTCAGCTTCGGACTTTCTCTGCTTTGCTTCTGCGTCTAGATTTTTGCGTTTTTCTTCTAATTCTCGTTGAATTTGTCTTTGTTTCTCTTCGAATTCTAGTTGCTTTCTTCTGGCTTCGGCTTCAATTTGCCGTTGCCTTTCTTTTTCCTCAATCTAGGAATGTGATAACAATATATTTTTACAGCCGGAATTATATGTATGATTATCTCTCTTCAAAGAGGTTTTCTACGGTATATTCCATTTCAAAATCACATTTGTACTTACATAATTTCTCAATTTTGTTTCCAGTCGGTCTTGTTGCCAATATTTTAGAAAAACCTGAAATCATATTGAATGGAAAAGCATGCAATTTTTACTAGAAAGACAATAAAAATACCGTGAAGGATGGCCACATAATGTGTTTATACATTGTGTAAAAATGCTGTAATGAATGATGAATTGTGTGACGCGATCAAGCATGCCTAGTTCCTAACGAGAAACGTAGGCTTGTGTCAGGTAAGACTCATCGAATTTGTTGTGGCCAGACTGGGCTACGTAATCGTAGAAATTTTACCTGAAGAATTTAAGTGTGACGTAAAAAACAAAATGGACCAACAAAAAATACGGAATAGTTGTTACACCTGAAGCATGAAAATTAAAGTGTTTGTGAAACATTTCAGTGCTGAACACTCCTATTGTACGAAACAAGAGTTGTATATGAGGATTACTGGATTCAACTGTTTTAGTATTTTAACGAAGATATCCGTTCCTGTATCAATATGCAAAGTATAACGACCTATGTTATTTGCAAGAAATACAAATGTTTGCCATTTGGCACAGCCCAATTTTTTTTCTCGTGAACAAAATGACAACCGGAATATTAAGATTATTCTGAATGACGTATAGCACTGGGGGAAAAACTCCTTCTCATTAAAAATGTAGTACAAGTTAGAATGGCATCGCTTTATGTTACAATTTGACACGATGACCTCAGTTGTTGTTTGAAATACAAATCGATCCTTAACATACACAAGTTTATAAAAAGGCATAGTATGACTACTGTCTATATTATAGAACCATTACGTGTATCATATGGATCCTTCTAGACTAACCTTTGATCTGCCAAGCCCGAATCCCTCAATATCGGCTTCTTTCAGAATGCCAAGCGATATTGAAACATCGTCCGTGTTGTCGTGAACTGGTGGACAAAGTTCTGCATATCTGGAAAAGCAAAATATCCAACATATGAAACAAGGCAAATATTGCAGCAAACTACTTGTATGAAATAGTGATAACGCAATCTCTTGTATATCCATTATTTTGCAAATTTAATTAATTTCATAGCATTTCTCTCTTAGAATTAACTATTTGATTAATCACATTTACAGAACAAATGAAAATTAATTATGGAAAACTATATTATAATTTTCAAAATACATTCACGATGCCAGTTTCGTCAAATTCCTTTGAGGTGTTATTTGATTTATACTGATCAATCATACTGACTAACACAAAAGAAGATGCACCAGTTTCACCCCTTTCAAGGTATGGAACTTTTACCTTTTCACAATGTCTTCGTATCTGATTCTTACAGGATACCCTTCCCTCCGAAGTTCAGCTATTTCCATCAAACCATTGCATAACAATTGCCGTCTGGTCAACTCCGTATCAAACCTTCCTGGAGTGTGACTATGGTTCGGTTTGATGCACCTAGATAAATCCCAGACCAACAAAATTTCAATTTCATATTCCCAACTATTTTTCAAATGTTTAAATGATGCACACGCATGGAAGTATAATCCTCCCTGCACGAAAACTATTTTTCAAATTTCACAAAACAAAACAATGAATATTAACAACGTCCATATATCATCTCGCCG
This sequence comes from Ostrea edulis, assembly GCF_947568905.1. Lineage (NCBI taxonomy): Eukaryota > Metazoa > Mollusca > Bivalvia > Ostreida > Ostreidae > Ostrea > Ostrea edulis. The sequence goes on along the minus strand of NC_079168.1, from coordinate 85,275,166 downwards.
ACATTTGACTTCGTCTTCTCTACGCACCTTACTTGAATTTATTTCCAAACTGAATTATCTAGCAGTGGTATATTTTTAGGCACAATTTACCCCCCAGGGGCATCAGAAACGAAACTATATCACAATATAGGTTGAATTGTCAATCGGTCTTGGGGTCTTTCAGCTCGTTACTGCTATGTCGCGTTTAGTGCGCTACTCACTCTGGGACTGGTTCTGTTCATATCAGCGCTATACATTTATTATCGTTCTCTGTTCTTAGTCATTCCTAGACAGTGGGGGTGATCACACAACCGTGTAACCAAGTTCCTTATAAGTCTTCATTTATCTACTCCCGATTACGATACTCCTACATTTATTTAATTAAATGTGTTGTCATTTACATAATTCATAAAATTACAGGCCGTCGAATATTGCAATAAAATGCCCTAAAATACAAGAATCCCTTAAACAGCAAATTAATATGAACATTTCTTTTTTCTATTTTGTCTTCCAAATGAAACACTTCGTTTTTAGATGAAATTACAAATCAATTAGCATAAATGTCAAATTAAAGTTGAAAACATAGGCCTAATTTCCCCAGTCATGACCATTATTCTAAAAACAATCGTTCCATAATTCCCGTATAATTACCAGTGTTGTCTCTAAGCTGTTTCGTATATGAATAGTTGCATTGATATTTTTATAATGATGAAATAGTATTATGGTAAGGGGTCAAAACATCCTATCGTTTAATTTAGCAACGTACATTTTCTTACGTCTACTGTGTGTGTACTTATTTTAGCGTATTTAAAATTTGGCGCAGTCGGAGCGTATGCACTAATTGGCGTAAATATGATTTAACGTTTCTTCTATGACCAAGCACTTCAAAATGAGTAGTATTTAGCAAACGGTGACTACTGTTCCCGTGCGTAATGATATTAAACATAGAAAAAGAATGCGCATTTTGTAGAAGACGAATACAATATAAAAATCGGGAAAACAGATCATTCAAAGACACTTGCTATAAACAAACTGAACTTCTCTGTATTCAGATATCTCTGTACAAAATGTGAATAAACATGCAAAAATAGCAACATTACAAACTGAATTAAATCAAGTTGATAAAATTATTAGTGTTTACTTCATGCATTTCTTTTCAGATCTCCCCAAATAGAGACATTCTGTAATCGATTGATTGATTGATTGAAAATTGATCTGGGTGCATCATGTTGGGACATGTAAAAATTGGAAGTCTTTAATCAAAAGGGGTAGATATTTTAGCAAGTGTCTTTAAATGAATATATGGATGTAAAACAATTAGATGTTCGACTCCAAAAATACTTTGAAGAGGAAGATTCACCTGACGAATAATGGCTGCGCCTGTGAGAGTTTGGTCATCAAATCAGAAAGGGACCTCTGGAATTAAAATAGAACAAAGATTTCATTATGATTGTGTCCAATTAAATCATACCAATCATTGGTCTCGCCGAGTTCTCTTTATAACATTAATTTAAAAGATTTACGATATTAATACATTAACATATGGCCTACTTATCAAACTACAGTAAACGAATGGCTTTTTGATTGGTAATGTATTATATAGAGATATTCAAACCTATCCGAAGGATTAGTAAATCTTCAAAATGAAACAGTATTTCCATATATATTTTATTCATTTTTTTTTGTTTCTTGTTGTTTTGGGGGTTTCAGTTTGTTTAGTTTTTTTTTGGGGGGGGGGGGGTATTAAGCAATCAAATTTCAAATTGTGTATATGTGACAAAGACAAATGCAGAAAATGCATACAGGAGTGGTGAAATTAAGCGCCCAAGTCCAACGCCTCAGCAAAAATTGATCTGGGAAATAAATACATATACAACACATATATTGAAATTTGTAATGGTTTTGACATATCTAATTTTGGTGCCTTATATGCAAACCTTGAATGAATGAAAAATTTCTATCATTTCTTAGAAATTGCACATCTTAAATGAATCAGAATATTTCCATCACTTCAGAGAACTCCTCATATAAATTGCAAACCTTTAATAGATAAAAAAAAAATTCTATCATTCGTTGAATTCCCTGTGCAAACTGCACATCTTCAATGAATTAGAGTATTCGGATCATTCCATAGAACTCTAATAATATGAATTGTTTATATAAGAGATTCTTTCGACCCAGTTCAGAATTTCCTCCTTAAAGAAATGATTTAATTAGGTAGTCATTTGAGACAAGAGTATGGAATTTTCTAGAAGTGAGAGTCACAGAAGAGCGAGAAAATATCATTTCCGTACGTTGTATTAACACGAACCTCATTCAACGGATTCTAAACCACACACACAAACCTATCATATGTTATTTATCAATGGTTGACTTCAAATTGGAAACGCCCTATTTTCATATCATTAATTTTGACAGTGTTTATTTTGAAATGAGGTTGACACTTTTGTTTACAAAAAATAATTTTACATATTTAATGAAGATTGCTCTATCAGATTGAGTTATTTTGTTAATACCCAAGGGAAAAAAATGAAACCCTTAATCTCGTCTCTCAGGAATGATAGATAGTTCAGAATGTAAATATTATCTGTTAAATTTACATAAATTATAAGTTCTAAGGGCATTATAATTCTATTGTGGTTCCGCATTGTTAAAAGAAACTCGCTCCGTATTTTCTACTACTCTGAATCTTGTAAGAGGCAATCATATTGTTGTAATGTTTTCCCTCTACACTTTTCGTCATAATTCTTCACAGTACTGTATCATTAACGGTACTTTGTAATATAGTAAAAGATAATTCACTGTTTACTATTATTAAAAGTTTAACAAGTAAACCATATTTCACGAAGAAAAAAAAATTTAACTTTGATTTCCGAGGAACAGATGATCTTCCCATATCATACGAACATCCATATACGATAAGCATCGGAATCAATATTGAAAACTGAGCAGTGTTAAAACATCACATGTCGCCAAAACGGAGAGCAATTTAATAAGAAACCAACAGTCAGCTATTCTGTTAGACGAATTTTAGTTCTACTTAACCGAAGTTTCCAACCTGATATCAGAAACTATATGGTAACACTCAGAAACGATATGGTAACACTGGATCTTACCTTGAAATGTTTGGTAACCGTGGGAGAGGCCCGACCTAAAGAGGAGTATTTTCCGCTGTCCCCCGATAGTTCCCTGAAGAAAAAACCCAATTTGATTGGTTAATATTCGAGTCCTAAGTTTCATTTCGATATCAAATGCAGGTATTTGACATTGCAAAGACTGAGATATTTACATTTCATTTTGGTGATAATATCGAAATTAATATTCTTTTCAATTTTACATACCTGCTCTTTTTGATGCGGTTCGAGACTTTTCGTGAAAGAGATCTGCGCAGGCGTTCTGGGTCAATCTGTGATGGCCAAACGGCTGGTAGCCGAGGTCGTGACATACACTTACTCGCAAAACTGCAAAAATGATTTAAAAGTATATGAAAGGACAATAGCATCAATTTTATAATCTGTACCAGTACTGAGAAATACCACAATCCAGGTCACTTAGCTTTCCGCCAATTGGAGAAAAGGCCATATTGTTTCCTAGCTTTGCTAGAAAGTTTTCAACTTCACCATGCCCAAATTATAATATGTAACTTCAATGTTTTAGACAAATGGGGACGTAGAATAAAGAAAGGCATTTGCGGAAGATTAAAGAGGTCAGGGAATTGTCATTTCGTCAATCGGGCGTATATAATGAGTTATGCCTTCTAAAATGATGTGCTTTCTTTCCCGAATTACAAATAGCAGCAGTAAAAGAGTATTATAGGAAACAAAAGACACTTCTACTGACACCTGGGGACATCAAGAAGAGAGATGCTGAATAAATGTGTCCACACATCGACATAAAATCCACGTCGTTTGAACCACACAAGTTTGTCAGTTATATCGTTCCGCACGTGTCCTAGATATGAAGCAAGCATATATTTACATGTGTAAATACCTTATCAAAGAAACTCTTTAACAAATCAAATGGAAGTCCTTTTTCGATTTGTGTACAGGGTTCCCAGTTAAACTGTGTCGTGATATCTGCGCTATAGGTTCACACCAATCGTTTTCATGCATCGATATTTTCCATGAAACGCATGTACACTGTACATACTAATGGAATGGACGTCTACGTTGCTTGTGTTATGGACGTATATAAACAATAAGAGCACGGGCAATTTGCAGAAATTACTCCTGCCTTCCATTATTTTCCTATCCCTCACAATATACCAAGAACATTTATTCTTTATATTCATATTTTTTGGTTACATACAGGTTTTTATGTCAAGTTGAAAGGTGAGTGTTTTTATTGAGAAATAAAATACATTGAAATAGCACAAGTTTATTACCGACAAAACGTAAATATCATTATATATAATTGTCAATAAAATGATAACATGGAAAATTACTTAAACAATTAGTGGATTCTAAACTGTCTTATTTGGATATGCATACTGAATATTGAAACAAAGTTCACTAACTAAAGCCGAAATGAAGCAATAAAGTATTAAGTAAAGACTAAAGTTTGTTGTCTACTACTTACAAAAGAACAAGATGCCAGTGTGACTCCGCTTAACGAGAGAGACCCAAATGGAAAGACTATCGGAAGTACTAAAAGGACTACTAAGTAAAAAGGAACCGATGTAATAACTTATGGCAGTCGTAAACGTGACAGCGTGTCCGTCATGTATAACACTGTGAGCCCGACGTGCGGACCTGACCATCGATTTCAGATGATCAAGTGTCATTATCTGATGTATAAAACCACGTAATATCATCATACAGAGTTAGCCATTCTATCACAAACCATAAAAACCCTTTCTATACCGTTCAGGGGGTAATTGAATACAATAGATCCGTAGGCACGCCTCTTTTTTCATCATGCAAGGTATGATTTGCATATTGGAAAGTGCATACAACATATTTGTAAACCGTAATGGGAAGAATAGTTTTATACGAAAGTTTAAGGTATATTCAAGATTCTAACCCGAAACCTGCGTTACTCGGACATTCTACATCACCCCGTGAAGCTTAATTTGCTAAACCTCCAAGGAGAACTGTACGGGACCATACATATGTTTACAAACACACACAGATACACCTTATAATTGATATACTTAAACTGAAAAATCGTGACAGAATTCTCAAAAATTAATGTTTGTGAAATATAAGATTTCCTCCGAGTTTGCTAAAGGCGCCATTATGTTGGTGTCAGACACTAATGATTAAATACCACTACTTAGACAAACTGGTCACGTGACAAAGAGAAATGTTGCTTTTTGGCGTCGTGGTGTTCTCCCGAGTCATTATACCGTGTCTTAGGTTACAAATATTACATTATCTTTTCAATTAGTTACCTTCAGAAATCTTCTGAAGAAGTCTTGATGGCAATAGTTTAACTAATGTCAGTCTTTCAATTTGTACGAAACAGGAATCCGCAAATTAAAATGTGGTTTCTAAATTGTTTCTCGCAGATCTGTATATCATTACTGAAATTAAGGTGAATAATATCAGTTCTGTGTTTATAAAGGTCCGTCGTTAATGTGAGTTATGGTGATCGTATTCTCAATAGTCTTTATGTTCGGCATACTCTGGATTACGTGCAAATGACTCCAAATATTTAAATATATTCAGTACTTTATTACTAATAATACAAAATCGCGTAGGGTCCTGGAGACACGTGGAACGGACGTAGTGACATGGATCACATGCATTTCAAACTTACCTATACGCAAAAGCATCCATTAAAACAATATCTAATTATATCAAAGACAGGTAAAATATCCAGCAATTCAAAAACTTCTAAAATGAAATTCCAGTCACTTTTTACAGCTTCTTTCTACATTTTTTGGATTTTTTCCAAAATGAACGAAAGTTTTCGAAAACGAGTTTTCAGTTGTTGTTGTTGTTGTGGTTGTTGTTGTTGTTGTTGTTGTGGTGGTGGTTGTTGTTGTGGTGGTGGTGGTGGTTGTTGTTGTGGTGGTGGTGGTGGTTGTTGTTGTGGTGGTGGTTGTTGTTGTTGTGGTGGTGGTGGTGGTTGTTGTTATGGTGGTGGTGGTGGTTGTTGTTGTTGTTGTGGTGGTGGTGGTTGTTGTGGTGGTGGTTGTTGTTGTGGTGGTGGTTGTTGTTGTGGTGGTGGTGGTTGTTGTTGTTGTGGTGGTGGTTGTTGTTGTTGTTGTTGTGGTGGTGGTTGTTGTTGTTGTTGTGTTTATTGATGCTGATATCGTTGTTGTTATCTTACGTGATGCTCTGTTTATTTTGTGAGTGTAGGTGTTATTGTAAATACCGGCGAAACAATGGTTTACTCACTCAGAAATGGTTCCGGTTTCCGACATAGAGGCCGAGAAGAGATCCTTAATGAAATTGTTGTTGCTGTTCAGAAGACAACCCACCAAGTCCTGACTCAGGTTATCCCGGTTTCTCTCCAGAAATCCCTCCGCCTCATAGGTCACCTGGCGACGACAACGGAAGAAGATGTGTATGAAATTATAAGCGTTAGAGCTCTGTACAATGTATAAAGACGATACAACAGCTGGAACCCAAAATATTTGGTTGCGGTGTATATGTTAAGAATAGACGCAGTCTTACGGACATCTATTGTGAATTTAATTAATATACGTGTATTTACATCTATATTCCTTATAATTGTCTATATGTCATACAAAAAAGAAAAGCCGCAATATTCTTTGAAATCATTAGAAAGAAAGTTTTTATGTGCTTCAAATACTTTTAAGAATTGGTTGCATTTTGGGGTCAATGTATTCAACCGCCGTGGTGCGGTTATTGCAATATCAATCAACGGGTGTAAATAAATTTAACAAACAAACAAATATTCAATAGAATCTAAGCACGATAATCAAATATGTTTGATGAAATTATGCATGGTTTGAAACATTAAAGTCGTGTAAGTTCATTCTCGATTCGTTACATCATTAAAACAATAAATTGATTATACGTTGAATGTAAAACGCTTTGACAGCTGGTAAAAAACTTGACATCACTTGATGGATGACGAAAACTAAATGATCTTTGATCAAAGAAATCAAAAATTAATTTATATCAATCTATAAATTATCATCCATCGTTCATGAATATGATTGAGTGACTTTCCCCATGTAAGTCTATCATTCGATAAATTTGCTTTTCCAATGATTTAACCACACTGATTAATCTCTCAGAAATTTCATTTTATATCGAAGAAACTAAATGCAAAATAAGATCTATGTTAATATATCCCAGAATTTGACGGAAGTATACTTAAAAGTCACTCATTGATTTTATAATCTGACCTTGCTTATATGTATAGCGATATATATTATGTTTTATAATGAGTTATGCAGTGATTACATCATTTTCCTTTCACGCAATTGTGTAATTTAATCACATATATTGCATTATTTAATAATTATTGATAGAATTCAAATAAAACTTATAGAATGTTACGACATTTTTTTAAAAGGGAAGAAGAAAAGAAGGCGAAAATGAGGAAAATATCTGATGTCAAAATAAATAACAAAGATATATAATAATGACAATAATAATAATAATGATAAAATTTATATATTCATATATTGCACTCTTCACCAACCATTGAACTTTTTGTGCACGGACATTGAATTCCAGAGAAATGAATGCCAATCACATTAAGCCGTTGCATGGTGTATTGCTTACTTGTTCAGCATAATGACGGATGCCAAAAGTAACCCTGTTGCCCATGGTGGCCGTGTATCTTGTGCTCTCTCTGCAGTATTTGTTGAGTTTCTGGACTAAGGAGGAATCGTTGGATTGTGGGAAATGGGACTCCTCGTCCAATAACGACAGGATACCATCGGGTCGCTAGAAAAAAATTTGGATGAATGGTGAAGATAACGAACAGTGATCAATCTCATAACTCCTAAAAGCAATACAAAATAGAGAGTTGGGCAAACACGGACTCCTGGATACACCAGAGGTGGGATCAGGTGCCTAGGAGGAGTAAGCATCCACTGTCGACCGGTCACATCCGCCGTGAGCCCTATATCCTGATCAGGTAAACGGAGTTATTCGTATTCAAAATCAGTGTACCAAGAACGGCCTAACAATCGGTATGAAACACGCCAGACAGCATTTGACCCAATGATAGGTTGTATTGACGAACTAGATCGTTATAACGACCATAGAATTTGCGAAATGCTGACTTCAATCGAGACTGTTGAACCCTAACCCTACAATATAAATAATGTTAAAAAGTAATATCAATGTAGCAAGAGTGCACGGTGCGGAAATGCCTAACGTTTTTTGTGTTCATGGGAGATACACATATATTTATATTACTGAATTCCCAGGAGAAAGGGTGACTCAAGCAAACATGGAACAATAAAATAAAATAAACGACTGGAAGGAGAAATAAATAAATACACCCACGCAATCAATTCACATATCAATATATTTTGAATTTCATGTTTTAAAAAAAAATCCTGAATCAACTTCTGAAACGTATATAAGCACCTCTCAATGACTTACTTTGAACACCAGATCCAACACATCGTCATTGCAGTGATAAACTATGTCTCTCCATTCTATACCCTCGGCCTCGTACTCTTTCCTTTCGCGGGGGAATATGTAATCCATGAAATACTGTTGGAGTTTTTCATTGGAAATATTGATAAGAAATTGATCGAAACCATTCTGTTGAAAGTTTTCAAATCCTGACAAATCCAGTAATCCAATCGACGAACCTCTTGTTAATCTAAAATTATCAGATGTACGTGTACCATGTTAAATGATGAAAAAACATTTGTGAAATCTTAGCTACACAGTAATTTCATTCGAACACTCACTGGCTCTTTCTCCGTTGATCTGGCCAGATGTTACGGTTTATTTGTCCGACAATCCAACCAAACAACCGTGAGTACAAATCTTTTGCTAGAGCATCTCTGCTATCGTTTGCTTCCCGTAGACTTTTCCACGACTGGATTCTCTCCCCTTTAAAAAAAAATCACAAAGTCTTCAGCTTTGTTTACTTTACAACGATACAGTTACATATTGTTATGCATCAACTGGTCATAAAGTTTATTTATGACGTTTTTTTTCATCATTGGAATACTTTCAATGTAGTTCCTCTCTGATTCTAATTAATAGATATGCACTCTGGGAGCTAGTCGTAACCGCATTTTCGTAAATTCTGTCATTCTCCATCGTCGGAAACCCACGGTCGCGACCGACCGTGGGTTTCCGACGATGGTTATTCTCCAATTCTAGTACATTGTATTAAACGGCCGCTCTATTTGTGATTGCGTTAGAAAGTGCGTATGAGAAAATGCGAAATTATTTTTAAAAAAATATTATTTCGGTATCATATTTCCTTATCATTAAGATGTGCAAAAGTTGTTAAGAAAAGATTTTAAAGATAAGTCTTAATTTTTGTTATGAACACGTTTAATTTTTACTCCTTAATGATTTAATTTTATACGAAGGTTTTGCAAGAAGAACTTCCCTAGAATGTCAGTGTGTAAGACATAAAAGCAACTCGTTGTGAGTTTCCGAGTAGTAAATAAATTTTATAGAATGGAAAGTTCATTTGGTTATGTATATAATATTGGTGATGTTCAAAAACCGCGACTTATAAATCGGGGTTACAGACACCATATAGCAAGTAATCGGAATCGTCACGTGACATAGATCCGGATGGGGGTATCAACACGATATGGGTCTTTGTTTTCCCGCCATCCCATTCCATTATAAACATTATGACACATTAACAACATTTGTGAAGCATCTTTAGTTTCTGCAATCTACTGAAACTCAAAAGCTATTAGTATTCATATTTGCTTCATTTGCATACCATGACGCTTCAACATTTTATAAATCAATTCAGCTTAAATGCAAATATTAGCACCCCAAATAGACCTGAAATTTGAATTAAAGCCTCTGAAATGCACATACAAAATCTCCTGGTGGTGAATTATTTTAGGTGTTTAAAAATCTTATATTCCTTCGCTTTCTTTCAATAGGCAGATATATTAATCACGCTTGACTTTCTAAATACCTGCATTTATAAGTGTCATATATTTTTTTTCAGGTAATGTGTTTATCATAATGCACTTTTAAAACAAACTTCCATGTTGCATTAGTATATTTACATGTTTGAATATTTCATACATTCATGATTTTTGAAAACCACACAAGTGTTCATATATAAATGATAGTACATGTACGTATTAATGCTTTTTCATAAATGTGTATTAAAAATTGCTTCCACTGTTTTGAATTTTAGATATTACAATTCCTGGGTGTTGTTTCCATGGAAATAGTTTAGAATGCTTAAAATCCCAGCAGCCGATTTTATGCTTTGAATAAAGCAGATACTCTTATTCAATACTCTTATTCAATGGGTCCCGTGGGGATCCGGGTTAGAATAGGTCCTCAGTACCCCTTGCTTGTCGTAAGAGGCGACTAAATGGGGCAGTCCTTCGGATGAGACCGCAAAAACCGAGGTCCCGTGTCACAGCAGGTGTGACACGATAAAGATCCCCCCAGCTCAAAGGCCGTAAGCGCCGAGCATAGGCCTAAATTTTGCAGCCCTTCATCGGCAATGGTGACGTCTCCATATGAGTGAAAGATTATCCAGAGGGACGTTAAACAATATTCAACCAATCAATCTTATTCAATGGTCCTTTGTTTTGGATTTATTGTTTCGTAAAATACTAGTATTATAGGACACTTCAACATATGCGTCTGTTGTATGATAATGTTCTTATTTTGCATAATTCTCAGTATACTTAATTGCACCTTTAAAACACACAAAACTCGTTATGATCATAATGGCTTCGGGAAAAAACCACGACACCAGTTTTTTCTTCTTCACTTGTTCTAAACGTGGTGGGAAAATGACACGTTTATGAAGAAGCTTCGCATCTCATGAATATACATAGACATGCATGTAATGCATCTACAGAGGGTTTATAAATAGAAGATGTTAGACAACCCCCAAAGTGCAAAATAATACATATCTGCAAGCAATAAACAATCGATATGTCAGCATAAATAGAATAAAATCAAAACGTTCAAGACTAAATATAGATCAAGCTGACATGTGGATTTATTCTGAATGGGAAATTTAATATTCTAATTGCTTCAATGTTTCAATGAAATATTGGATAGTTATATTTTTAGAACTTAGAATAGTTGAGTGCGAAATTTATATTCTAGGCATTAAACGTCCACTTGTTTCGAGACCGACAAGGCATAAGTTGTCAAGAATGAACGATGAATGCTACCATTATATCTAAAACCACACAGAAGAAGAGGAAACATCCTTTTAAAAACCGTGAATGAATTGTGAAAACATTCCTATGATGACATCCCCTACAAATCAAGTAAAACTATACAAAAGTGATGTAAAATCTTTGTCAAAAACGAGACACTAATGGGAATCAATCCACCTGCCTTGTTGAGCTACCTCTGTGTCAATCTTTCATTTTTTAAGAATAATTATGCTGATCTATTATCACTGTGCGACATTCTGAATTCCAAAAATATATGGATTCATTAAGTGAAAAAGTATTTTTGATGGTTAGTGAGGTTTATGTTTGTGTTGTATGTTTTGAAAAAGACGGCGCTTAGTACCTTTGATTGTGCTGACATTTGAAATTAATGCCTCTGTGAGTTCCACTTCGTCATCCACTCCCAGTAACTTAGCAACCGCGTGCAGAGGGTATTCATCCGCCACGGAGACGCCGTCAGTTTCCTCTATTGGCATAAACACAATGTTTGCAAGGTGTAATATCGCGGCCAGAATGAGAAAGATCACCTGTATATGCTGAAAGGAAAATCCAACAAGAATTAATTTTCTTGAAATAAACTATACAGGGTATCACTTTGAATGAGAGATCAATATTTCTTTAATTTCGGTAAGTAAATTATATCAAAACTGAACATGGATAGGCCAACCGACCTCCTCGCTAAATCCGGTCTGTAACATAACGGTGGTCAAAGACGAGAACATCGTTTTGTAATGCTCCCATTCCTCCGCATCTCGAAATACGCCATTTTGGATATCCTCATCACGCATGATTCTGAAACATAGATATTGATAGATTGTCCATTGTTTTATCAAAGTTTATTTCGTATGTTAGAGAAAAAAAGAAGGAGAAAGATACCGTATAGAGGCGAACAGCAGTTAAAGGGAAATGTAATCTACCTATGACAATCCGGGTCCTCAAGAAAGTAGTACAGAAGCCGCTCACGTGACATACCCGCAAACAAAGCGTAAAACACGTGGAAGTTCTTTTCACTGGACGAGCGATGGACAACTCGCGACTTTTCAAGAATGTAATCATCTATCTTCGCTGAAAATACAGGGAACAAACCATAATGTTAGTACTAGTATGTGATACGTGCAGACCTATTTAGGTTAGTATGGGTAAAAACCCTGACTTTGGACATGGCCATAACACTTATATACCTCCTAAAAGGCGTCCATTTTCTGTGTAGTGGAGTTCGATAAATTTTCCAAAGCGACTTGAATTTGCGTTCATCACGGTCGAAGCATTTCCAAAAGCTTCCAACAGAGGGTTTATCTATAAGAAAAAATAGACACATTTTTAAGCACTGACTTGTTTATGTTGGTATGAATCTCTAGACTTATTAACATTTATTCTTTGTTGTTGCTTTATATATCATTTTATTGTTTACTTATTAAAATTTCTTTTGGTGATGAATAATCAATTAAAACCAACCCAAACCAAATATTAAATGGAAAATGCATGTACATCTAATTAATGTAAAGTGAAGCAACATGTATAACCAGGGCTTGTGGATATAGTGCTGAAGTCCACTGTTTGTAAGATCACAAGTCACCGTCCACTGGAGAGCAATGTTGGTTTATTTACGGCGGAATGAGAACAGCGACTTTAATGGAATATTGGTCGTAAATTACAATACTGTGTTGCTCATATCGGGATTGGTGTTAGACATGATGTCATTCTGCCTTACAATGGTACTGACACCAAATTTCTGTTTCAGTGCCGTGACCACAGACCCAGGGTCACGTGGACTACAAGGAACAATTAGTCTGAAACAATGGTCGTATTAATATGGCTATTTGTTGTACTGTATATAGGGTATTTTGATTTCATGTATAAATGTGCAAGTTTCAATAAATAGACAAATTCTGCTGATTTATGAATGAAACAATGCATCACTTCATTGTTATTGTATAGTACATGTAAATTTTTTGTTTTGCAAAGAGGGGGAAAAAAAGACAAATTCCGATCACTCATCAAGCAATTCACATGTGTCATAACTTAAATTCTGACGACAAAACTTTGATTGTAAAGATGATGAATCGACACACCTGCAGAGCCAACAATGCACAACAATGGATTTGAAACATACCTGAACTATTTTGTTTAGAAGCTGTGCGTCGTCGCTTGGGCTGATTCTCATTAGGTGGCGGATCATATATTTCGTGCTTTCGGTTTTTCCCGCGCCGGATTCACCACTAACAAGAATACACTGGTTCCGTCCGGTGTTACACAGAGACCGGTAGGCGTGGTCCGCGCTCCAAAACAGATGCGGCTGGCGCTGAGTCCGGGACACAAGGTCCGTGTACTCATCGTGGTACTGCAAAAAACCAAAAACCAAGTACTTTAATATAATGCGCCATGATTGCAAACGTGCTTTTGTCTCAAAATTGTGTTGATATTTGTGTACCCAGGTATGAGTTATTTATCTAAGCATTAAGGGATTTATCACTATTTTTACATCCAATGTGCTATTAACGCGCGCATTATGAAAATTGTCAACATACACATCTATTGTGTTGGAAATAATGATTTAATGCTTATATTTACATCATAGTTATGTGAAGGGGTCTTTGCAAACTCTTGCGTGTGAATCAACAAGTTGCAATGACCATGGAATAGTCATGAAGTAGTCAGTAGAACTAGCCAGTGCTACCTTCTTGAACGCAACTGTTTAATGTGCAAACGTGATTGATGTTTCGGTATGGCAAGATCGTGTTATGTGAACGTCCTAAAACAGAGATTTTGGAGATTTTGAAAACATGTTGATGTGTAGATATTTGATTGATAGACTATGTAATGTTGGTGATCTGGCTAGGTCTCTACCAGCACAAAAACAAACAACATGACACAAAGTTTGAGTGAAAGTGTATTTTAATATGGTACGCGTTTTCTGTTCAAGAAGCCGAAACAGCTGACGGAAAATCTGTTTACAGCAACAACAACAAAAAAGCAAATCTGTTTACAACAAAAGAGCATAGTTACTGTAAACGAGTGTTTCAATAAAGTAGTCAAGCACACAACTGGAATGCAGTCAACGTAGAGTCAAATAACGGAGCGAAGTTGTTATATATTAATCAAATTTTCAAATCACTAAAAACAATTATTGAAGAAACGAGTCTTTAAAATATATCTTTATAATATATCAATTCTACGTGTCATTGACATTCCTTTCTATGAATGATATGCTTTGTAGATAATTGGTCTAGGAGCTTCCGTTACTAAAAACACGACATATTTGTAATTAGTATTTTTTATTATTGAAAGAGGACAACTGAAAGAAATAGACAAAAGCACCATTCTATCAGCGGAAAATGGTATGAGCAGATCTAAACATATATTGGTTACCTCATTCATATCTTGTTTATGCATGTATTTATCATTTGGGTTATATTTTTTAGTATTTGTTTATTATTTGTCGATTGTTTTGTTGTTGTCGGTGTCCGTTGAATGACAACATAAGATTGCATTACATCAATCACTGAAATAGACTACACAGTATGTGAACATAACTGCTCCTGAAAATTTTATTCACTTTTTTGGTTTTAATTTACTTTTTTGGATTTATTTACTTTTTTGGATTTTATTTATTTACTTTATAATTTGTTTGTATTTTTTGTTTTGTGACACAGTGTTTCTTTCCGTCTGAAGGCTCTAACACCGAACTCTCACTGACAAACGTGCTTGGAATTTGTTTCCTTGACACTACCGGTTTTCTTGAAAACTGTCTTTTCAGTCTTCAGTGTAGATTCTGTGTGCCAACTATCCTCATAAATCATTCATTTCAGTCTTACCTTGTCATCAAATAGGCTGAGGGGTTTGCATGGATTGACCGCCACTAGGATATCGCCGATGTATGTCTGAAATCAGTCAAAGGGTCTACATGTATTCAATTAACTGTTGTCATCTACCGTGTCATCGCCGTTATCTTCAAACAATATACAATCAATCAATCAATCATCGTCATCTCTGACTCATAATGTCAAATTTTCAAATAATATAAAGACAATAAAAATTTCACATACTGCAAAAATTATCAGTTAATACTTAAGAAAGACAATGACAGATAAAAAAAAAAATTAGTTTCCATGACAGACACTTGGGTTTTTTTTTTATTAGTCGTATATCATATATATGTATATAAAATTGCCAACGACGGAATAATATTTCATTGTTCTAGTAATGGTATAATCAGCCGTGATATGGATTAAAGCTGGGGGGAAAATGTCACAATATTTCCCCTATGAAGTTGAAGAAAAGATACAATCTATGTGATTTATTATCGAATAATAGCATTTCGTGATCGGGAAATGAAAAAAGGGGAAATTCATCGTTAAATTCGTCTAATTTTATCTATTACCACTTAAAATTAAACTTTGTACTTTACTACTACATGCAATATGCCTACATAAAATCACCTTGTTTTATTGTTTGTGTTTTTAATTAAAAAAAAAAAATACCCTCGGAAAATTAAGTTACCTAGGGTACCTTTCAACTGAACTCTCTCTCTCTCTCTCTCTGCCTATCGTTTTAACTATCTCTCTATCTCATTAATAAAAACTAAATAGAAATATGGATATAAGAAATGAATGCCCTGTGTTATGGAAGATACAAAACAATGGATGTCATTCTTGTCTTCACCGATCATACAAATCACACAACGCTTCCATCGCTATTTATTTCTCATGATGTAGACAAACAACGTCCATTGTATTCATAAAATAACCAGTAACCTAGTCAATCATTCCTTGATTTTTCCTCGCAATACCATGTTAGTGTTTTCAAAGATATAGATTTATATATAGAGGGCAATAACAAACAACTATAAAACTAGATATTAAAACTATTTTCAGGTCTGATCTGTTTTATAGTTACACCTATCTAATCCGACACCTGTGTAATCTGTTGTAAAGTGAATTTCATTCCCAATTTCCTTGTTTGTATATTTCTTAACCAATTTTCTTGTTTGTGTATTTCTTAACCAATTTATTTGTTTGTATATTTCTTAACTATGCAATCTGACATCCTGTGTAATCCAGAGCCAGTCTCACGGAATATATCGGATTACGCAGGTTTTACTGTATGCAAACGAAATTCTTTGAAAAGGACAATGATTTAAGTTTGATGTATATTTGCTGAAGCATGTATGTACACATATCGAATCTATTATATCAACTGTATGAAAGAACTAACTGTTCAAACCACTTTCATTTAAATAACGATTCGGGTAAAAAAGGGTTATGTAGCCAAATATTATGCTATAAAATTAAGGTGGCATTACCACTGAAATATTCTTTAATTTAGTTATTATGAGTGATATATAGAGACGTTCTTAACGACGCCGTTGATAATAATTTCCCCGGCTCTCTGAATATGTAAATCATTCTTAAGGCCTGTCATGAATTATATTACACTTCCTTTAATTCTAAATGCAGTAGAAAACACCGCCCCGCTTACACCAAGTTTAGTGACAGCTTAGGAAAAAAATAAATTATTGAGGAATGTTTGTAACTTTTCATGACTTTTAGCAAAATAAATGAAGCAATTAATTAATTGTATGCTCTTTCCAGATCACGAAACGATATAAGTACATATTGTCTAAAAATGTTATGTGATTCAATTAAAGGGGAGGAGGGGGGGGGGGATAAGGACTAGTCACCATGAAATAAAATTGCCCGGTGATTTAAAAATAATAAAATAAATTGAATTAAATTTGATTAATGAAGATTTTTTTCTGGATGGAAGATCAAAGGCGGTGAAAGTTTGCAACACAATTTCCCCCCATCTAATCATTTACTCTATTATAGTCACTCATTGAGGTGAGATAGAGATTGTTAAAACCATTCCTACCGAAAAAAGTTTTTCTCTGTATATTTGGCTGATTTGAAGTAAAGGGGAAAATATTGGTGCAACAGCTTGGCGGACATGTAAGGTGACAGAAATAGGTCGGGATCGGCATCGTTTAAATTCATTCAATACTTTATTCCTCCTTGCAGAGAGTACATTAGAAATACATATGCTACACTAATGATGAATCATATAACACATATACAAATATGAAGATGTGAGAACAAAGAAGAAAGGAAAGAACATTACATAAGTACATGTAAATGAATAAAAAGAAAGATAATATGATGTACAAGGAACTCGGTGTAATACTAGCTTTTACTTTCGATTGCAATAAGGTTTGTTAAATTTTGGTACTCTTGACTAACTCGCTCCAGTGATTCGTCCAATACAATTAATCCATACGCCCAGTTAAGGAAGAATCGCGATTCTGTTTCCTCTTGTATTGGGGCACCAACATTTTTGCTAATCTATACGTTCCATAGTATATGTTTTCAAAAATATTTTAAAATTAGAGATTAATTAATTAGTACGAATTAGTTCCTTCATACAGTAAACAAACCAAGTCCAATGGAAAAAAAATGTTTCGCACACTAAATATCTGTGGTCAAATTCTGACATTGACGACATTTATTCCCGAATAACCTAAGGTCATCGTCAATAGGAGACATTAACAGGCGCACAGATTGTGCAGCGGACCAAACATTGGTCACTATCGACATGTATTGGTATGGACTACGCTTTGGAGGTGTACTAAAACGTGTTTCGTAGATAAAGATCATGTTTCCCAACTTGTTCAGTGGACGTACAAAACCACATGTTTCCACTCCCGATCTCCATATCTGGTCGTAAATCATCAGTAAAATGAAATTTCCTTACAGGACTGAAACATATATACTTTGCTTGGACATATATGTAGGTAAATACAGTTCCATATTGTTTTTTTAAAAAGAAAATATTGCAACCTCTTTGTTACTTTATTGAAAACTCAGCACCAGAATGTAAATTTACATCCACATCCTTTCTTCTAAATATGTTTAATAAAGTTTTCGTATTAATGCCTCATCTCAGTCAATATATTATCCTACCCTACCATTCCTAAGTTCTAAATAGAAAGTAGAACTCACGTAGAACTTTTCCTTGTTGTATCGGGTACGCAGAGCCTGAACTATTGTGTTTTCGTCCAGAACCTCCAAATCGCTCAGGTCATCAGGGTTCATCGCCATAGTAACTATTTGAGGTCAATGTTCAAATGGATGACTGTAAAAATAGTAGATTTCCGTAGTAAAATAACAACAACAAATACATGGTTCCATGTGAAACTTATCAATGACAACAGCAACACGAAAAAAAGGCTTCCTTTCTCCATTAAAAGGATATAAAAAGTCACATTGAAATAGTTACCCTGTTTAAATCTATCTTAATTCTTTCAACATAAAAAACATTCTTCCTGTTAGAATCCTTCCGTATATTTCAAAATGATTTCATTTAGAACGATGTTTAATTGACTACATCCGATTTACGTATTGTTTTAGCGTGGTAGATTCTACGTAATAAGGAGAAGGTTCACGGAGTTGACAATTAGTAGAGGTAAACCAAATATGACGAATTTTACGCAAAGCGTACATACATTGTTTTTTAACAATACAAAAATGCTAAATATTCGATTGAGAACAATTTATCACGGTACACTAATCCGGAAATGTATTATTCGCTTAATTTACAAACACATCATCCATCGGGATTTCTTGCTGTAAAATTTACTTTATTTTCGAACAAATTTTCTTCAGGTAAAATGATTTTTATATATAGAAAATCCTTACCTAATTACAAAAATGTAATCACTTCAACCCAATTGTTATATTAATTTCCATCCAAAATCATCCCAATGTTATTACAAGATCACAAGTAATATTCCATACATCGCACAGAAGCCATATTGAACCCCAAAGTAATTGTCGCACAAGTCTCATTAAACTATATCTCCGAGACTAAAACAGGACTGCAAGAAGAACCACGTGATTTCAGGTAAGAAACACGAGAGAAATATATATTTTATGGTAATGAACAGCACTTTGTCAGAGCTTACTGGTACGATTTGTTAATTAACTGTCTCGGCGAATAGTTCCTACGCCATGTAATATTACAGCGACATCGGGGGATGTACGAAAGGTCAAATTACACACCGAATCCCAAATCATTAACAATGATAATTATCAATGATTATAATTGCTTCAAATATTTGCATACAAACTTGGAGACCCGCTTGATCACTTATATTTTTTTCTGTTCCGGAAACACTGCAAAATTGTTATCAGTTGAATAATAACAATCACATTAGAAATTGATAAAAAGTTACACTAGAAATTGATGTGTTATATATAATAACCAAATATGACGAATTTGTATTTGTATTCACCTGAGGATGGATGTTAAAATCCAGAAAGCGCTAGTGATTTAAATATATTTTGGAACTATATATTTTCCTGCTTTTTTATTGAATTCTATATATATATATATATATATATATATATATATATATATATATATATATATATATATATCAGTCTCTAAGGAGAGGTACTGATTTGTAAAAATGGAATTTTATAAATATTTTTTTTGAATTTTAGTATTAATTTTTTTTAAATAAATTTTTCAAAACCAAAATTTGGCTTAAAGTGTTATACACGTGACCCTTGAATCAACCTCTGTTTGACAACCCTTTTAGATATTCTAGAGTCGGCATATGTCTAAGATTCATCCATGGATGGTTATTTAGTGTACATTATGACATACATCTGAAGGCACACGTCCTGTCTCACCCATTGAACTTTGTTCCTCCTCTCTATTTTTCTCGACAAAATTAATGTTGGCGAATTAAAAGTTCTTTGTATTTCATTTTTCTGCCGTTGCAATCACTGTTTCTAATCATGTAGTCAGTTTATGTTTTAAAAAGTCGATTACTACCATACTAAAAAACAAAAAAAGAGTATGTTCCAATGTTTCCTAGTACTAGTATGTTTTTCCAACAGCTTTTTGTGCCAGAAGTTTCTTCTTCTTTTGCTAGAATGATGTGTGTCAATTTCTTAGAACTGATTGTCAAAATTCATATTTGACATCCCTGCTTATGTTGTGTAGTCATTTTGTATCTTTTCTATTTTTGCACATTAAATGACAAAGCTGTACCTCATGCTAAGTGATCATGATGTATAGGTTTGTCATTTAATGTGCAAATAAAAGAATAGAACGTGAAATAGAGCGCGCTCTTCTAAACACAGAACGTGTGCATAGGCCGGTGTGTAGGTTTGTGTATTTTAAAAGTCCACTGAAACTCTACTATAGAAATATTTTAATAGTATGAAAGAAAGTGACTTTCTAAACATTTAGTACGAGTGTAAATTGATTACATTATTTGAAATAGTGATTATAAAGGGTCTCACAGCGCTCAAGATATGATATGGACACGATTGGTACAGTATAGCTATAAAATTCAAAATGAGGCACACTGTGATTCTAGACACGCCTTCTCCCAAGATGCATCAACTGACCAAATTTGATAGTCCTAGACTTTGTATTGTGCAAATTATGATCCGGACACGATTTAAGTATAGTAGTGTACCATAAAATCCCAGAAGGAGGCCCCAGTGACCTGTTCTTAGTAAAACACTTTCTCCAAATTGCACCCACTGACCAAGTTAGATGGGCCTAGGTCTAAGTGTGCATGATATGATGCGGACAAATTTGAGTATGTATTGCCATAACATTCCAGAAGTAGGCCACAGTGACCTATTTTTGGGTCATGACACACCTTTTCCCCAAGATACATCAGCTGATCAGGCTTCGATTTCTCAAAAAAATCCCAGACTTAAGTTTGAGTTTTTTCTTATTTGAGAAATCTTAGACCAAGTCCTCAAAATAAGAAGGATATAATCCGGACAATATTAGTCCTCAAAGTAAGAAAGATATAATCCGGACAATATTAGTCCTCAAAGTAAGAAAGATATAATCCGGACAATATTAGCATATGTATAGCCATAAAATTCCGAAAAGAGGCCACCGTGACCTACTTTTGATTTATGACACACATTCCTCCCAAGACACATTAACTGAAAATGTTTGATGCTCCTAGGCCTAACAGAGTAAAAGATGTGACCCGAACACGATTTCAGTATGTATAACCATAAAATTTGAGAAGACCACAACCTGTGACGCTGTTGATCGTGTTTTCAAAATGAGTCCACAATAGATGGTCCTAGACCTCACAGTCTGATGACCCTAGACCTCACAGTCTGATGACCCTAGACTTCACAGTCTGATGATCCTAGACCTCACAGTCTGATGACCCTAGACCTCACAGTCTGATGACCCTAGACCTCACAGTCTGATGACCCTAGACTTCACAGTCTGATGACCCTAGACCTCACAGTCTGATGATCCTAGACCTCACAGTCTGATGACCCTAGACCTCACAGTCTGATGACCCTAGACCTCACAGTCTGATGACCCTAGACCTCACAGTCTGATGATCCTAGACCTCACAGTCTGATGACCCTAGACCTCACAGTCTGATGACCCTAGACCTCACAGTCTGATGACCCTAGACCTCACAGTCTGATGACCCTAGACTTCACAGTCTGATGACCCTAGACCTCACAGTCTGATGATCCTAGACCTCACAGTCTGATGACCCTAGACCTCACAGTCTGATGACCCTAGACCTCACAGTTTGATGATCCTAGACCTCACAGTCTGATGGTCCTAGACCTCACAGTCTGATGGTCCTAGACCTCACAGTCTGAGAAACATGACTCGGACACGAATTGCTAACAGACAGTCAGACGGACGGAATGGAAAGCCTACACCAAATTAAGGATTCCGTATAAAAATGCGTGGAAGACTATGTATTTTATATTACCATATGAAATTAATAGGTACTGGACCTACTTAAGACTACAGATAGGTGTTTCATCACAATCATTTTATTTAAAAAAATGTATTCCCTCATGAGTAGAATTTTGTCTCTTTTTAAGTAAAAGAACGATGTCTTCTAAATTTCTTTTTAAACAAATAACAAAAGTAAAGAAAGAACAAACGCCTCGCCACCGTGTCCATGCAAGAAAATGTGTGTTAATGGTGTTATAGAGTGAGACTTGCCCCGGGAGTCTGGTTCCAGAGTGAGACTTGCCCCGGAGTCTGGTTCTAGAGTGAGACTTGCCCCGGGAGTCTGGTTCTAGAGTGAGACTTGCCCCAGGAGTCTGGTTCTAGAGTGAGACTTGCACCGGGAGTCGGGTTCCAGAGTGAGACTTGCCCCGGGAGTCTGGTTCCAGAGTGAGACTTTCCCCGGGAGTCGGGTTCCAGAGTGAGACTTGCCCCGGGAGTCTGGTTCTAGAGTGAGACTTGCACCGGGAGTCTGGTTCCAGAGTGAGAGACCTGCCCCGGGAGTCTGGTCTAGAGTGAGACTTGCCCCGGGAGTCTGGTTCTAGAGTGAGACTTGCCCCGGGAGTCTGGTTCTAGAGTGAGACTTGCCCCGGGAGTCTGGTTCTAGAGTGAGACTTGCCCCGGGAGTCTGGTTCTAGAGTAAGACTTGCCCCGGGAGTCTGGTTCCAGAGTGAGACTTGCCCCGGGAGTCTGGTTCTAGAGTGAGACTTGCCCCGGGAGTCTGGTTCCAGAGTGAGAGACCTGCCCCGGGAGTCTGGTTCCAGAGGGAGACTTGCCCCGGGAGTCTGGTTCCAGAGGGAGACTTGCCCCGGGAGTCTGGTTCCAGAGTGAGACTTGCCCCGGGAGTCGGGTTCTAGAGGGAAACTTGCCCCGGGAGTCGGGTTCTAGAGGGAAACTTCTCCGGGTGTCTGTCTATCTAGAGTGAGACCCCCCTCCCCCCTCCGGACTTTCATTCTAGACGAGATTTCTCTCATACCGGGAAAAGACGTCATCCACTCTAGAGCCAGTCCTCCATGAGTCAAGCTCCCCTGGAAGTGAGACGTCCCCGGAAGTCTGACTCTAGAGTGAGAGCCCTGCCAAAGAAATCTGGCTCTAGAGTGAGACTTCTCCACAGAAAGTCTGACTCTAGAGTGAGAGCCCTGCCAAAGAAATCTGGCTCTAGAGTGAGGTTTCCCTCATAGAGGAAGAACAATTCGCCAAAATCAATTTCTTGAATGGCATCCCCCAAGTTACCGATAAGCCTTCCGTCTTCCTCCATGGGAAATCTCGCTTATAGAGTCCGACATCAAGGATAAAGTGTCTTTGTATGGGAAGTCTCCCTTTCATTTCACTAGTAGTAGGCTATGTCATTTTGGTCGTATCCTCTTATGATAAACTTGTACATGTACAATACACAGAAAGCTGATTATGAAAGCTTTATAGAATTCCGGTAAATCAGACATTCGAATCATGTCCGAGACTCTTACAGAGATTAACATGTGATATTTTCTTTATGTATCTTTATGAATTTTGTCCCCTTCAAAATTCCCGCTTTGTTTTATTAGCGAAACAGGCACTCATGATGGCGTACGTAGTGATTTACGTTTATCAACAAAACTTATCGTTGACACATCAGCCTTCTTCCGTGGTTGATATTAAACAGTGAATGGTTGTGAAGCAAGATACATAATCTTTTCCCCCTATGAAAAGGCGCTACAGTATAGATTTCCCCCTTCCAGTTTTTAGCTATCTATCCGTACCAGAATGTACAAACTAACGCCACATCAATTCATTTTACACAGCTCGATCTTTGTCGACTTATACAATGTAAATCAACTATAAATTCATGGGGGGAAATATATTATACCTTTTGAGTACCTTATGTTCTTTTCTGTCCCTGGTCACCTGTCTTAAGTCATTAGTTTATATTTACTTTGTTCAACTTGCTTAACTTGTTATCATAAAAAACCTAATACTCAACCAAACCCCCCCCCCCCCCCCCCAAACAAACAAACAATTTTTCTATATTGTAGCATTGAAAATCTAATACATTTGTTTTGGTTAGTTTATTAGCATAGTATACTAGTAGTGTCTGGTGACTTTCAAGGCTATTATAAGTAATTTGAAGGTCATTTTACGAACTGTATACGTTTGTATTCTACCAGTACCTCGGTGGCGACTCACGTGACTTTCTTTATGTATCTTTATGAATTATGTCCCCTTCAAAATTCCCGCTTTGTTTTATTAGCGAAACAGGCACTCATGATGGCGTACGTAGTGATTTACGTTTGTCAACAAAACATATCTTTGACACATCAGCCTTCTTTCGTGGTTGATATTAAACAGTGAATGGTTGACCAATTACCCGGAAAAATGATGACGAAAGTCAACGCAAGGGAAAATTCAAACGAATAAGTAACATCTTTATCAATAATGAATTGTCACATAAATTATTATCAACATTTGAAGAATTTTCGCAGGAACAAATCTATACTACACTGTACAATGGTAGTTCTACGTGCGATAGAAGCAGAGAACATGGACACAGGTTTTTTTGTTTTCAGTCAAAAACTTTCCGACCATCAAAAACTGTATCAATTGTTTCTGCTTCCATCGCATGTAGAACTGCCATTTTAGTACAGATTTGTTCCCGAGAAAATTCTTCGAATGTTGATATAAGTTATGTGACGATTCGTTATTGATAAAGGTGTTAATTTTTCGTTTGAATTTTCCCTTGTATTCCATCGTTCGTTGTCATTTTTTCAGGGTAATAGGTCATGCCAAAGTCACGTGATTCGCCACCGTGATACAGATCATGCAGGTTTTCAGTCTGCACAACAGATAGCTTGTTACACGATCAGTTGTTGACAACCATGCACGGAATGTTGAAATACTGTCCACCAAGAATATTGTGGTCTGAAACGGGGTGTTTCAAAAGTGTCTTAGATCTAATTGAACTCGCACAAAACCGTACGGCAAGAGACGATTTGTCTATTATTAAAAGAAACCCATAGGCACCCTTCTTTCAGTTGCTTTTAAGGTTTAATTGCAAATGAATTTCTCCGATGGGGATTCGGGTTAGAATACATGTAGGTCCTCAGTACCCCCTGCTTATCAAAGAAGCGAATATCACAAAAACCGAGGCCCCGTGTCACAGAAGGTGTAGCACGATAAAAACCCTCCATGCTCAAAGGCGCCGAGCATAGGCCGAAATTTTGTGTAGCCTCTTACCGGCAATGGTAACATCTCCATATGAGTGAAAATTTTCTCAAGCGGGACGTAAAACAATGTATAACCAATTTTTAGCGTAAACTATGAAGCCCTGATAGAGACAGCTAACACACCATCGCTCTTTTACAATTCACACTGTCGCACTGGGTGTTTCTAAGACGCGGAACGGAATATAAGAATTCGAATGATTAATGTAAATAAGATGAATGAATATGAGTCATTTTGATTACAATCAACATTTTGGGTTATCTTAAAATTTTGCATCATAAATTGATTATGCGAATTAAATTAAACGGTTGTATAAGAATTTACAAAGCCTTTTACAAGAATTTTGAAACTTCGGCATGGACAGGTGCTAGCGAGCAGTGACACCCACGGGTAGAGAGTGAAAAAAGCACACGTGGTTTCTATCCCCCCGCACGTGGCAAAATGTCATTAACGCACATATACTTACACATACCGTGTATGTGTGTACTTACAACAGAGGGTGTGATATGTATAAAACAACAATTCATGACAACAAGTTAAACATCTTGTATTTGATTTATTATTTTTTAACTAACAGAGACTTAGTGACCACAGCACTCCAATCCTGAATAGGGATGTTCATTTCTAAACTAAATACTTGTATCTTAACATCTAGATTAATATTGAGATGACTTTTAATTTCATCCAATCATAAATTCTCTGTTAACCGTTTAGCTACCTTAGTTTTTATTGGTTCTGTTTCAATCTTGCTGTATCTCATCGGGTTCAACACTAATCTACAGGATATCGGTAAATGTACGAACTTTCATATAAATTCATCCCAAATGAGGCAAACCTTTTATACACACCGGACTCGTTCGCTTTAGAATTTGATGTGATGCATGAATGTATATAATACCAGGTGTAGAACTAAAGTACAATTGAAATTCGGATATCTGAAACATATCTAGTTCGATTAAAAGCACGTTCGATTTAAAAAGGCTATGTTTTGGGAAAATTGTTAAAAAAATTATTTTATCTTTTACAATGTTGTTTTCGGGGTCCTATCATTCATTGGTTAGGCTCATAAAATCTTTTCTTAAGGTAGCAGCTAGAATAAAGTAATACAATTTGAAACGGGTTAAATTATAATTCAAGTCTTTTTCAGTGTGTTTATATCATTTTCTCCTTCATTTGTGAAACAACATACTGTCTTAACAGGGGGATGGGGTGGCAAAGCCGGGAAAAAAGGATGGTACCCACAGGCGCTTGCTTAATTTTTTTTATTAAAACTTACTATCCAAAATATTAAAAAAGTGCCTGTTGGTACATTCATCCACAAAATCCACTGTTTTAAAATACATATGCTTTAGTATGAGGTATTGATATGAAACTGTGGATTCTGGGGATGACTTCCTGTTCTCTCTATAATTTCTACTTCCCTTGCTCATAATAAGCCTTTTGATTTTACAAAACGCTGACCTCCTCATAACATTATTGCATAAATTATTTTCAGTTCTGTTCCGTCTTCCGTTACGTTTTCCGTTCCGTGTTTTAGCAACACCCTGTCGCACTCTCACACTAACACAGAACATGCAGTCGCACTGTCACGCACGCACACAACACGCAATCGTGCTATCACACACTCAACACATAATCGTGTTATCACACACACAACACGCAGTCGTGCTATCACACACACAACACGCAGTCGTGCTATCACACACGCACTCAACACGCAATCGCGCTATTACACACACACAACATGCAATCACACACACTCAACATGCAATCACACACACACACAATACGCAATCGTGTTATCACACACTCAACACGCAATCGTGTTATCACACACACAACACGCAGTCGTGCTATCACACACGCACTCAACACGCAATCGTGTTATCACACACTCAACACATAATCGTGTTATCACACACTCAACACGCAATTGTGTTATCACGCACACAACACACAATCGTGTTATCACACACTCAACACGTAATCGTGTTATCACACACTCAACACGCAATCGTGCTATCACACACACACACAATACGCAATCGTGTTATCACACACTCAACATGCAATCGTGTTATCACACACTCAACACG
Organism: Ostrea edulis; assembly: GCF_947568905.1. Taxonomy (NCBI): domain Eukaryota; kingdom Metazoa; phylum Mollusca; class Bivalvia; order Ostreida; family Ostreidae; genus Ostrea; species Ostrea edulis. The sequence goes on along the minus strand of NC_079168.1, from coordinate 85,247,788 downwards.
CAATCGTGCTATCACACACACAAGTAATCGCGCTATCACACACACAACACGAAATCGTGCTATCACACACACAACGCGTAATCGTGCTATAACACACACAAGTAATTGCGCTATCACACACACAACATGCAATCATGCTATCACACACACACACACACACAATACGCAATCGTGTTATCACACATAACACGCAATCGTGTTATCACGCACACAACACGCAATCGTGCTATCACACACACACAACACGTAATCGCGCTATCACACACACAACACGCAATTGCGCTGTCATTCTACATGCTAAGGAGTGTAGTAGCGACGGCATGTGGTGTGTTAGCGTGACGGCGTGTCTTGTGAGAGCGCAACTGCGTTTTGAGTGATAGCGTGAAACGCGATGTTGAGTTTTTGCACATGGCTTTAATGGGACACCATTGTAATCAGGGTGTTATATTTCTGACTTTTTAATAGCATATAATCATTTTATACATTGTAGTAAATAATGTTGTGGGATTGGTTTTCAATCGTTTTAATGTGAAGCGCTTTAGACATTTTAATTTATTAGGGCGCTATACAAAATTTAGCATTGTATTGTACTGAAGTGATTTTTTTACTGCAATGTAAAACAACAAAGAAAGGGCGGGGACAAATAATTACACGTAAGAAGTCACCCGGCAACAGATGACTCGGATCAAAATTATACAATTTAGGAATATTTGTTACCTTGTTTTGGAGCTCGAGTTTTAAAAATTATTGTTTGAACAATTTAGAAAATAAGTTTTTAGACGAATGGGCTTTCTTGATTATATGTTATACAGCAGTGATATGCATACATCAATCCTTTCAGTACAGATTACGTAATTTCTCTCTACAGGTGCGCCCTCGCCCATAAGTCGGTTATTTCAATAGAAAATGCCAAAATGAAATATCTTAATGAATGAAAAATTCTTCCTTACAGATGTCTAGGATATCAGATGACCATTTTGTGAAAACATTTCTTGACAGGGATCAATTTTATCAAAGAATCGTAACTCTTAACCATGATCATTTAGATGCAATAAGAAAAGAACATAAAAAGTATTTACTTCTACAGAAGTTATCGGATTTCGCCATTTACATAATTCTTGGAAACCGCGGGGATCCGGATTAGAATATGTCCTTAACTAGTACCCCTTACTTATCGTAAGAGGCGATTAAATGGGGCGGCCAGTCGGATGAGACCGCAAAACCGAGGCCCCGTGTCAAAGCGCCGAGCATAGACTTAAGTTTTGCAGCTGTTCACTGGCAATGGTGACGTCTTCATATGAGTGAAAAATTCTCGAGCGGGACGTTAAACAATATAGAACCAACCATCCAGCCAGCCAGCCAGCCCATTCTTAGAAGCCACCTTGACAAACTCAAAACTACATACGAATTCTCACATTAATGACCATTTATTTTCCGTAACCAGGCCTTAAAACCGTGGAAGAGTATAAAAAGAAAATAAATCTTACCTATTTTCTCGTCATTAGAAATTTAACCATCATGAAATGGAATAAATTAGGACGCAAGTAATTATTATTTTAATACAAGGTTAATTCTGACCACTTCTGCATTAACATACAATGGATTTTATAATAACAAAACATTTTCAAATGTCACAAAGTCAAACAAGATGTATGCGCAATATCTATGTCCTGTCGGCACGTTACAGGTAGGTCATCAATAAACTAAGACATAGCTGAATTACATGCGATAATTAAAATCATGCTTTTAATGAAGAAGGAATTAATTAAGAAGGAATCTCGTAGAGTGCCCTGTAACTGCCGGATCAACTAGAGAACTTTATAAAAGCTCGTTCTGTTACCTAATACCAAAGCGATAATTAAATGAACGAATTATGACGAAGAGTAAAGATAACGAATAGTGATTAACCTCATAAATCCCAAAAAGATTACAAAATTAGGAGGGGGGCAGACACGGACCCATGAACTCATCAGAGGTGGGATCAGGTGTCTCGGAGAAGTAAGCATCCCCTGTCGACCGGTCACACCCGCCTTGAATCCTCTATCTTGATCCGGTAAAGTAATCCTTAGCCAAAATCAGTATGTAAAGATTCAGTTTTTGCAGTCAGTGCTTGCAGACTGTAGAAACATCTTCAACAAAAATTGATATGAATATATCGCTTCCTCTTCTGATGATACACAATTTTAGGTCACCTGAGTAAACTCATGTGACCTATTGCAATCGGTTGTCGTCCGTCGTCGTCCGTTAACAATTGAACATTTTTAACTTCTTCTTGATAACTACCAGTCCAATTCTTTTCAAATTTGGTATGAAGTATCTTTGGGACAAGAGGAACATAAATTGTAAATTTCAGGTCTCCAGCACCCCTGGGGCCTTAGGGGCAGGGCAAAAACTGCCCAAAATTGACCAATTTTCAAAAATCTTCTTAAAAACCGCACATATGTAAGAAAAACTAAATGCATGGTGATGGAGAGCAAGGGCTCTACCAAAATTGTAAATTTCATGATCCCTGGGGTAGGGGTTCTGACCCCAGGGTGGGGTCAAACTTGTTATATAGTGTTTATGTGTAAAACACTTAAATAACATCTTCTTTAGTGCTGTTGATGCTAAATTGAAAGTAAATGGATAGAGCAGGTAGTCTTTTACAAAATTGTAGATTTGATGATCCCCGGAGTAAGGGTTCTGACCCCAGGGTGGGGCATCACTTTGTATATAGTATTTATGTGTAAGTTTGCTGATACTGTATAAAATATAAATACTTAGGAATAGCAGAAAAGGATGTACAAAAAATGGTGAATTTCAATCAAAACCCAGGGTTATGACTTAAGGATGAGTCCAAATTAGTCATATGTTTTGATGTTTTAATGTTAATACACCTATTATTTAAAGCCTTTCATCAGTGTATGCACTTTTGAAGGCAGTGAAGTTTTAAGAACACATTTTGTTTTATACTGTTGCTGAACATTAGAATTTAGCTTAGATATTCAGAACAGGAATTTTTTTTTCTAGATTTCATAGCCCATGGAAGTAGTGACACTTTTTCACTAGTATTCAGGTGACCGATAAGGCCTGTGGACCTCTTGTTATAAAAATGCTGTGAACCTACGCTTTACAGTTTCGCATTTCCTAAAACGAAGGAGCGAATGCATCGATTAGTACACAATACAATAACATAATTTGACGAGGACATAAAATTGCTATATATGTTCGTGGTGGATCACATATCGCTATATAACGTTTTTAAATTTAATAAAACCGCGCTGCTGTTTGAATGTTCTTAACCGCCGTAAAATGGCTGAAATATTGCCGAAACGGCGTAAAACCCCAATCAATCAATCATGAATGCTCTTAAATTCACAAGCACGTGTATGATAAACGATAAGTACAGCCCACAAAGATTTCCTGAATACCCCCTCCATATTTTCATGTCTTTAGCTAAGTGGTTAGCTCAAAATAAAGATTTCTTATGGAAGGAGGTGGAGATTAAATCAGCCCTGATAGAAATATCAACATAAATTTTGTGAGTTTTTTTTTCGTGCAAGAATTATATAAAACTTCAGAGGTTAGAGCATTCGCATGCGGAAGGCCGGGGTTCGAATCCCGGCCGCGACAGATCTTAGTCATTAAAACAGGTAGTGACAGTTCCATCGCCAAACACTTGGCATCAGGTGTGAATGTCACGGGTCCTCGGACCTTAAAAACCGTCACCACATGAATAAGAGTTTTCTTCAAGTGATAATCTTGAGATGTATAGCTCTATGACTCACTTAAGCGGAGTAAAACAGGTAGTGACAGTTCCATCGCCAAACCACTGTCATGATCGTGTGCAGGATTGGACTAAACAAGATGACAGACGGCAGTTCCAAACAAAGGTAGGCTCTTAAAACTCTTCATTTTACCGACTTATTAGACGACGAATTTATGAAATTTAAAACACTACCTGGCCAGGGAGGCATCATTAAGTTGATTGGTTGTTGGGATTCTTACTCATGTACACGTACAACTCTAAATTCATTGATCGAAGTTGACGATGTTGTCTCGATAGAACTCGAAGCGGGCGAAGATGTTTCTAATCATGTTTTCATGCATTTTAAGAAAGATAATTTCGGTAAAATAGACTCTGCAGATATCTTTTGATGAAAACTTGAAACAGTGTATGCGATTTGTCCCTTAAATTGCCTTGGTTAAATAGATATCTTGACTTGAACATTTGCTAATGTGTAGGATTGGACTATGGTCGTTTCTACGATAAACGTGCCGGATTGGACCTCAATTTTGGTTCAGGATTGGACCCCCTTTTTATTTTCAAAATCCTTTATATTTTCGAATCTCAACTTCACTTTATCATATTTTAGTTTGATTAATGTAGCTTATTAGATTCTCAGACATTTCCAACATGACCATGCTGTATTTTGAATTTTTTTTACTGTTATTAAATTACATCGTCGTTTAAGTCCCCAACGACGATAATTGCTACTGTAAAAATATCAATTCGCTATCTCCTTCAAATTGAACCAATATAGCAGATCTATACATGAATCATCAAACTTTGCTTACGACAGATGTAACGTTGACTGTTCGTATCCAGGACATTTTGACCTATAAAACACGTGAGAAATTAAGATCGGTAAAGTTGGCTACTAGTAACCAGCTACTAGTAACTGGCTACTTAAAAAGAGAAAAGTTGGCTACTAGTAGCCAGCTACTTGAACCAGGAAAAGTTAGCTACTAGTAGCCAGTTACTAGTAGCCAGCTACTAAAAGTATGAAAAGTTAGCTACTCGTAGCCAGCTACTACAAAATATAAAAGTTATAATTACTGATAGCTCGCTACCAGATAAAAGTTAATGAGTTTGAAAATTATTATCTATCAGATTTATTTCTAAAAAGGACGAGGAGTCGTATGAAATTTCATACTCAATTATCCCCAATTACATAGCATTGCAATGCAAAATACGAATAAACTTTTTCAACTGAGTGTTTACTTTAAAAGTGATACGGATTGAATTCAGACCTTCAATCATTTGATATACCATCCATTTTGAGATATCTGCTACTTTTACAATTTGATTCGAGTTACCCTGAAATTTCAACATAAGTGTGAATACCGTAAGAAACTTTATGTTTGACTTTATGTTTGTATTAGATATCTGACGAATTTACGACTATACATATGGCAAGAAGTGATAGATGGTGTTTTGGTACTCCACGAATTTTCAGATATCGCTCTTTAGGAAATCAGTTACTTATACATTTTGATTATCGGTACAATGAAATTTCAAGATCCGTGTGAATACCTTAAGGAACTCCGTGTTTATATCATAAATTTAACTAACTTACAACGATACGTATGGCAAGTAGTGATATTGGGTATCGTGATATGTCATCAATTTTCAGATATCACGCTTAAGGAAGTCAGCTACATATACCTTTTGATGGCAGGTAAACTGAAATTTCAAGTTTTTCGCAAATACCTTAAGGAACTCTGAGTTTGTATTAGATATCTGACGAATTTACAATTATCAAAGTGAAGAAGAGTAATATTAGGTATCTTGACATGCCATAAATTTCCAGATATCACGCTTAAGGAAGTCAGCTACTTATACCTTTTGATTCCTGGTATCCTGAAATTTCACGTTTTTCATAAATATCTTAAAGAACCCTGTGCTTGTATTAGATATCTGACGAGTTTACAACTATCCATGTGAAGTGGAGTGGTACTTGGTATCTTGATATGCCATTAATTTTGAGATACCACGCTTAAGGAAGTCAACTACTTATACCTTTTGATTGCAGGTAACCTGAAAATTAAAGTTTTTAGAAAATATATTAAGGAACTCCGTCTTTGTTTGAAATATCTGATTAATTTACCAATGCACATATGACAAAATCTGATACTAGGTATCTTGATATGCCATCATTTTTCAGATATCACTCTTAAGGAAGTCAACTACATATACCTTTTGATGGCAGGTAAACTGAAATTTCAAGTTTTTGCAAATATCTTAAGGAACTCTGTATTTGTATTAGATATCTGACTAATTTACAACTACCCAAGTGAAGTGGTGTGATATTAGATATCTTGATATGCCAACAATTTTCGGATATCATACTTAACGAAGTCAGCTACTTATACCTTTTGATTCCAGACATCTTGAAAAAAGTGTTTTGTATATAGCTTAAGGAACTGTTAGATATCTGACTGTAAACTACTATCCACGTGAAGAGGTATGATAATAGGTATCAAGATACCTAATATCACTCTTCATCACGTGGGTGGTTGTAAGTTAGTCAGATATCTAATACAAACGAAGAGATCCTCAAGATATTTACGGAAAACTTCAAATTTCAGGTTACTTAGAATCAAAAAGTATAAGTAGCTAACTTCCTCAAGGGTGATATTTGAAAATTGATGGCATATCAAGATACCTAATACCACTCCACTTCATATGGATAGTTGTAAATTAGTCAGATATCTAATACAAACTCAGAGTTCCTTAAATTATTGTTGAAAACTTGAAATTTCAGGTTACCTGTAATCAAAAGGTATAAGTAGCTGACTTCCTTAAGGGTGATATCTGAAAATTGATGGCATATCAAGATATCTAATACCATTCCACTTTACATGGATAGTTGTAAATTTGTCAGATATCTAATACAAACAAGGAGTTCTTTAAGATATTTATGAAAAACTTGAAATTTCAGGTTACCAGGAATCAAAAGGTATAAGTAGCTGACTTCCTTAAGCGTGATATCTAGAAATTGATGGCATATCAAGATACCTAGTACCACTCCACTTCACATGGACAGTTGTAAACTAATCAGATATCTAAAACAAACACAGAGTTCTTTAAGATATTTATGAAAAACGTGAAATTTCAGGATACCAGGAATCAAAAGGTATAAGTAGCTGACTTCCTTAAGCGTGATATCTGGAAATTTATGGCATGTCAAGATACCTAATATTACTCTTCTTCACTTTGATAATTGTAAATTCGTCAGATATCTAATACAAACTCAGAGTTCCTTAAAATATTGGTAGAAAACTTGAAATTTCATGTTACCTGCAATCAAAAGGTATAAGTAGCTGACTTCATTAAGGGTGATATCTGAAAATTGATGGCATATCAAGATACCTAATACCATTCCACTTCACATGGATAGTTATAAATTAGTCAGATATCTAATACAAACAAGGCGTTCTTTAAGATATCTACGGAAAACTCGAAATTTCAGGTTACCTGGAATCAAAAGGTATAAGTAGCTGACTTCGTTAAGTATGATATCCGAAAATTGTTGGCATATCAAGATATCTAATATCACACCACTTCACGTTGGTAGTTGTAAATTAGTCAGATATCTAATACAAATACAGAGTTCCTTAAGATATTTGCGAAAAACTTGAAATTTCAGTTTACCTGCCATCAAAAGGTATATGTAGCTGACTTCCTTAAGAGTGATATATGAAAAGTGATGGCATATCAAGATACCTAGTACCACTCCACTTCACATGGATAGTTGTAAACTAGTCAGATATCTAATACAAGCACAGAGTTCTTTAAGATATTTATGAAAAACTTGAAATTTCAGGTTACCTAGAGTCAAAAGGTATAAGTAGCTGACTTCGTTAAACCTGATATCTGAAAAATGATGGCATATCAAGATACCTAATATCACATCTTGTCATGTGTGCATTGGTAAATTAATCAGATATCTAAAACAAACAAGGAGCTCCTTAAACTATCTTCTAACAACTTTAAATTTGAGTTTACCTGCAATCAAAAGGTATAAGTAGCTGACTTCCTTAAGCGTGATATCTAAAATTTGATGGCATATTAAGATACTAAATATCACTCCACTTCACATGGATAGTTGTAAACTCGTCAAATATCTAAAACAAACACAGAGTTCTTTAAGATATTTATGAAAAACGTGAAATTTCAGGTTACCAGGAATCAAAAGGTATAAGTAGCTGACTTCCTTAAGCGTGATATCTGGAAATTTATGGCATGCCAAGATACCTAATATCATTCTTCTTCACTTTGATAATTGTAAATTCGTCAGATATCTAATACAAACTCAGAGTTCCTTAAGGTATTTGCGAAAAACTTGAAATTTCAGTTTACCTGCCATCAAAAGGTATATGTAGCTGACTTCCTTAAGCGTGATATCTGAAAATTGATGACATATCACGATACCCAATATCACTACTTGCCATACGTATCGTTGTAAGTTAGTAAAATTTATGATATAAACACGGAGTTCCTTAAGGTATTCACACGGGTCTTGAAATTTCATTGTACCGATAATCAAAATGTATAAGTAACTGATTTCCTAAAGAGCGATATCTGAAAATTCGTGGAGTACCAAAACACCATCTATCACTTCTTGCCATATGTATAGTCGTAAATTCGTCAGATATCTAATACAAACATAAAGTCAAACATAAAGTTTCTTACGGTATTCACACTTATGTTGAAATTTCAGGGTAACTCGAATCAAATTGTAAAAGTAGCAGATATCTCAAAATGGATGGTATATCAAATGATTGAAGGTCTGAATTCAATCCGTATCACTTTTAAAGTAAACACTCAGTTGAAAAAGTTTATTCATATTTTGCATTGCAATGTTATGTAATTGGGGATAATTGAGCATGAAATTTCATACGACTCCTCGTCCTCTTTAGAAATAAATCTGATAGATAATAATTTTCAAACTCATTAACTTTTATCTGGTAGCGAGCTATCAGTAATTATAACTTTTATATTTTGTAGTAGCTGGCTACGAGTAGCTAACTTTTCATACTTTTAGTAGCTGGCTACTAGTAACTGGCTACTAGTAGCTAACTTTTCCTGGTTCAAGTAGCTGGCTACTAGTAGCCAACTTTTCTCTTTTTAAGTAGCCAGTTACTAGTAGCTGGTTACTAGTAGCCAACTTTACCGATCTGAGAAATTATCATCATTTTATAATCCTCTGTAACAATATAAATTCGACGTTTCCTGAATTCAATTAACCCGCTTACATATTCCCTAATTCCAAACTCTGTTATATAAATTCTCTCCTTTGTTTCAGGTATCAAGCCCTAGAACTTCATTTCATGAGATGGGTACACTTCGAATGTGCGAAATTTGTGGTGAGGAATTCAAGAGCAATTCTGAATTGCGTAGGCATGTAAAAAGGAAACATCAATCAGAGAAATTGTCTTCGTTTGTGACCAGTGCAACACACTTTTGCACATTATAAAAGAAACATGAAGTAAAAACAATTACATTGTTTTCTGAATACACGAGGTGCATACATATACCATGGCAGCCGTTTTATATATCCGTTTATGTACATTATGAAACGGGTATTTTTACGGTGTTAGGCTTTGTTTTACAGAGATACTACTAATCTTTTACATTGCATTTTACACATGTTGATTTTTTTTATTTCATTGAACCAGAAGTGTTTTTAATTATTACTTGTTATTAAATATTTTTCAATGTTATTGCGTTTGTATTGAACTGATAACTAGTGAAAAAATTGTATTGAAGAGTAACCTCATCTGAGCAGCAAATAATGAAGAAGAAAAAACACCATGAACAAAACTGCTTTTCATTTAGATTCATATTTCAGCTGTAGGAGTGATATTGCCTGAGAAAATATCCTTTTTATTTTCTTCATCAGTATATGCACTATAAGGTTGAATTCAATGTAATTACAAGAAACGAACGGTTTTAAAATACAAAAATGCTGATATTTACTACATTCCAACAAACACTTTTACCGTAAGTAATTATCCTTGTAAGTGAGTTGGCCTCGATATCTTGCATGACATATGCACTCAAGATTATTAGAATTAAAATGATAGGGAAATTTTTCAAAAGATAATAAATCCCGCTTCAACAATCAAAACTGGTTTCAGCAGAAGCAAACATATGAAAGGCACAAGTGCATGTGGACAGATGATTAAGTATTGAAAACATGAACACCTCAACATCTTATTGTCTTTATCAGTCTTCATGAAAACATTTAAAACTTGCTGGCCAGTCGGACCAGTGAACTGTCTGAATTTACTGGCCCACGGTGAAATTTACTGGCCCCCTAAATTTTCATGTTTATCACATACATTAATGGAATGCATTGTAAAATTATACAATTAATTTACTGAAACTATGGTTATTACTCGTATTCATATCTACCCTAAGACATCCTTTCTGTCGATATCAGAAAAACAACACCGGCTGTACACGGTATTTTCTCTCTCTTCACCCGCAAACAACAAGACTACAAATTCACATATTTTTCACAAACATGAAAACAGCCCGAGTGCACCTTAGGAAGTAGCCTTCTCTACCAACATCAAATGGAAACCATTGATTAATTCTACAAACTATAGAAATTGTATAAAATCAGAGATAACTGCAATTGTCGAGGTTCATTTTAATTGGACAATGCAATAAAGCAGCAACGCAAGATCGTGAATACCGAGTTAGTGGAACTCTCTTGTAAAGAAGTCCGGAAAAGCGTGTCGATCTTGGGCATTTTTTGTTTATTCAAAACATGGGATCGGAAGACGATTTAACATCCATGTGCTTTCCGCAATTAAAAGCATTTTTAAATGAAAGGTGTGTAAAAACGTCTGGATACAGGAAAAATGAATTCCTAAATTAGCTCGCGAAGCTATATATTTTGACGCAAGCTCTTCTCAGCTTTGAGAATTTCCTGGCTGACAGCAGTGGGGAAAAATCCACCACATTTCCATTAAAATCTATCATTTGTGGATATTTCTGCGTATTATGTTTCTTTCTTGAATCATTACTACAGTCTAATGCAATGCAATGATAGTGCACCATTGATAAAATCGGGTGGATCGATCACGACAAAAGTTTCAGAACTGGTATTATTTACGAACATGCCCAAATTCTCGCATACTTTGGGTCTCGCGAGACTTTGAAAGGGGAAAGTAAAATTTAAAACCAAGACGGAAAAAGTAGTCGCGATCTTGCGTATTACCGGTGTGCAGTGCCGATACAGAGCGCGGCCATTCTTGTTGTTTCAACAAGTTGTTCGTTTAATAAGTTATCTTGACAATTAGAAGTATAGTTACCGTTTTTTACGAAATAAACCACAATGTCCGAACATTTACTTTATATGCTATTTTTTGATTTATTTTTATTTTGATTGTAAATTTAAGCAAATAAGATGTTCAGAATATCTAAATCCAACATTATGTTTAATGTGATTTACAAAAAGTCTACTAGCCCATCGGACTTTCTGATTTTTAATTTTCACTGACCCGACCGTAAAATTCACTGGCCTCGGTCTTCGGACCACTGAGTTTTCGTGAAGACTGCTTTATTGTCATTGAACAGCTTTGTGAAATGTAAACCATCATGCCTGAAGAGATTATTATACGTCAATCCATGCTCAGTCTTAATAATTCCATGCAGATATCAGAAATGTTAAGTGGTTGGGAAGCGAACATGGTCTACATGTTTATATCCAATATAAATGTATTTGCCTCTGCAAAATGAAGACTTTTCAACATATTGATCTTCGAGAACAAGGCTCCTTCTAACGTGTGACAGAACTTTAGATTCATGTGCGTGGTGAAATTCTCAAACACTTAAAGATTTTCGAGCTGGTTCTTCCGGCTTATTGATAATTCCTTGCTCCACGTGCTCTTTTAGGTTTGTCAAAACCATGGTTTTAGTAGGAGACATAAAATAGAACACACTTCATTCACTTGCAACTTTTAAGCTTAAGGACGTCCGCTCCTGACTGGATCTGTAAGGGGGAAAATGCATGTATTTAAGAAAGGGTCCAATCCTGAACCAAAATCGAGGTCCAATCCGACACGTTTATCGTAAAAACGACCATAGTCCAATCCTGCACATAAGCAAATGTTCAAGTCAAGATATCTATTTAACCAAGGCAATTTAAGGGACAAATCGCATACACTGGTTCAAATTTTCATCAAAAGATATGTACACAGTCTATTTTACCGAAATTATCTTTCTTAAAATGCATGAAAACATGATTAGAAACATCTTCGCCCGCTTCGAATTCTATCGAGGCAACATCGTCAATTTACAGTTGTATGTGTACATGAGTAAGAATCCCAACAACCAATCAACTTAATGATGCCTCCCTGGCCAGGTAGTGTTTTAAATTCATAAATTCGTCGTCTAATAAGTCGGTAAAATGAAGAGTTTTAAGAGCCTACCTTTGTTTGGAACTGCCGTCTTGTTTTGTCCAATCCTACACACGATCATGACAGTGCAAACGCTCGGTATAAGGTGTGTGTGTGGTGTGTGTGTGTGGGGGGGGGGGGGGGCTCTAACCTCTCGGCCACCGCGGCTGTCTACTCCGCTTAAGTGAATCGGCCACCGCGGCTGTCTACTCCGCTTAAGTGAGTCATAGAGCTATACACCTCAAGATTATCACTTGAAGAAAACTCTTATTCATGTGGTGACGGTGACTTGAGGATGAGGTGAGAGATTCAGGAAAATATTCAGTATATCAGCTGAGTATTGACTTGAAGAAAATTGGTTACGGCGGGGGTTGGCCTGGCCTCAAATTTGGCCTCTAAACGTTTTGGACTCAAACATTTTTTTCCTTCAGAATTATTATTAATTTCATTGATTTATTTTCAAAGTTAAAGAAGATAAAATGATTTGTTTATGTTGTTTTATAAACATGTACATTAAAATAATCATTTGCTACCACTGAAATTTATTTTATGACATAAAATTTTTTCATTTACGTACCATTCTATTTACACTAAACCTGAAACAGAGTAAACAAGTCCCATTCAAAAGACTGCTAAATCTGGAAAAAGGTATGGTATGTGCCGTTTATAAGTAGAAGGGGAGAACGTAATTACAGACTTTTTATTCAAAACTATCTTAAAAATCTCAAAAATATTTTCAATATTATTCACATTTTGGACCGTTGTTGGTAGTGCATGATCATTTCAATGTGCACATTTACAAAACAACAGAAACATATCGTTAATCTTCCATGATTCATCTTTGCTTGAGACCAAAGAGGTATAGCGCACTTGGTATGCAATTTCGTCTACATAAATACCTTTTTCTTGAATATAATTTTTTACAAATATTCTGCTATACAATGTCAGTTTATACTTGTGTTTACCCAAATTACTTAATAAAGATATCGATATGTTGATAGTATATTTATTTGACAAGCATAAACATCACCGTGATTATATAGAGTATATAGTAGATGTAACGTAATGGGCATAAAAAATTGCAAACTGTTGCAAAAGGCCACCTTAAACCAGAAATAAAACACTGAAGTTGTTTTACCTGCTTATGACTGTATATAAGTCCGTTTGAGGAAATTTGGTTCAAGGTGGTCCTCTTGTTGAAAATGGATAAAATATGAAAAAATCGTTCTCCAAATTTACCTTGAGATTTAGCAGCCTGTCAAAAGTTAAACCTTTAAACTTACAAGCCTGGGTGGTCTAGTGGTTTAGGTGCTCGGTAAACCATACATTCCCCGAGTTCAAGTCCAATATTTTTCCAATCTATTTTTCTTTCTTTTGCTTTTCATTTTTTTGGGGTCGTTTTTTTAGGGGGGGGGGGGGGTTAATGTGATACATATATTATAACAAATATTACCTGTAGTCATTTTCATCATAACTTCTAATATTTGCGAGATCATTTTAGTTCCGCTTGTTTACACTAACATGTTCCTGTGTGCACAGGAATTTCAAACCGTAATGTGGCTGACGAAAAGCTAAACAAATACTACAAGAAAAAGGACACAAATGCACAGCATGTAATAAGTAAAAATAGGGCAAGGGAGGAAAAGAACTGTTATACAGTTTGACTTCTCAAAACAAAAAAATGAATAAATAAAAACTCATGTAGCAACTGTCATATGATATTTAGGCAAAGATAAACACTCGAATTATCAACCAAAGGCAAATGAACTGATGACATCTATTAAAGGCGCTGCAGTCATGTCAGAACAGTGAGTTAAGTAATGCCATATGTAAAAGGGTTGTTGTGTACTAGTATGAATGCACAGGTCTATGAAAATATTGTACTGTTCATCATTCCAAATAGGGAAATGGTTTATTAAGTAAAGAACGACTCATATAAATGTCAGTAATGCTAAACTGCGGCAGTTATTTATCTTGGTTAACAAAACATCAAAAACGTTGGCCTTATATTTAAATATAACACGCCAGTCTATTATTGGAAACCGGTGTTTTCCATTTAGATTTCTGAGTCGGCCGTATCGTCAACAAATGCGCTAGACCTCTTTTTAAGAGGTCAATTCTGAGGCCAGGCCAATGAGACCAGTCCAGGTTTTATAGTATGCCGTGTGACATGGGAGCTGTAGTAACAGGAAATATGTCTCCCTGAGTATTGATACGTTATATACATATGTCTGAATCTGGCGGAATTAGTGATAGGTTTATCTGGAAGTTCACAAAGTCATTTCCCTCCTACTTGTTCTATTTCAAGCTGTATTAAGTTATTAACAGCATACGGAACTTCGTATCGATAAGATATTCAACTGCTCTGATCATCGAAATTCTACAATCTCTTATTTGTGAACAAAGCATCTTTTTTATCATTCCGGGATAAATCACAAAAAAGTCGTATAAAATAATTGAGAGCTTGTACTACTCTTTCGAAGGTGAAATCATACTTTATAAGAGGTGTTTTAACGAGCCATTAGATAAAATTTTGGTGTAATGAGCTTTGGGGTAGTGAAAGCAAAAATTTAATTTCTTTTTTAAAGCGTGTAGCTGCTTTATTGCCACCTGTTAGATTTTGCTTTTGTCATCGCGTTTCCGGTTTATCGTCACTTATAGGCAAATTTATGCATCGCTGTAGTAAAGAGGTCGTGTTTAAAGTAGTCGTAATTTTGCGACCGATCTAGCACGGGGTTTATATCCATCTCCGCAAGGGCATTTTTCTTCTTCCGGAAATGCAGTTAGTTGGACAGTGTATGAAATATGTATAAAAAGGTGATATTTTTGCCTTCATTCTGGGGGAAAGTATGACACAGAAGCAGGTTATTCTCCGTTTGAGTCTGCGTCTGTAATAATTAAAGTGATTATTAAGTAATTCAAAATTTAAAAATCAATAAGAATCTGTACATGAAACCGTTTTGGCTATGGTGCCTTTGTATTGTTACCTTCGCAAATCAAAGGGAGAAAATTCAATTACATGAAATTTACAAATTCAAGTCTCCCACTTCTTTAATCAATATATATTCATCATAAAATATTTACAATAATTATCCTTATAAGTATATGAACATAATTGATTATTGCAATATATAAAATCACAGCCTGGATACCATTCAATGGGAATGAGTCGTGAAACTCACACTATACACGAGAATACACTGACAGGCTGATATCTACAAATCAATAATTAACAACTTTGTAGATATCTACTAGGCAAAAAAAAACCCAAGAAGTTTACTTTTAAAGATGAGACAGTGAGACATCATGAATTAACTATTTACACACAGCTTTATATTCAAAGTCTCACTCTCACTAATCATTTACTCCAGTAAAAGTGATTTAAGGAATTAAGTGCATAATGACAGGTTTAACATTCAATGAGAATTTAGATAATATATTAAACATTAGTATCAAAGAATTACTTACCATGCAAATGGAAATCACTGTCACAGTCTAAGGTCTTAATAATACAAACGCAATACTGGTCACCCAACTCAAAAACTGTCCAACACAAAGAAGCTAGATAAGGTATGAACAAAAACACAAAAGAACTAAAGAACTTTTGGTGGGAAACACAAGAACCAACCAAAAATCATATTGATTGATTGATTGAATATTGTTTAACGTCTCTCTCGAGAATATTTCACTCATATGGAGACGCCACCACTGCCAGTGAAGGGTTGCAAAATTTAGGCCTATGCTCGGTGCTTATGGCCATTGAGCAGGGAGGGATCTTTATCGTGCCACACCTGCTGTGACATGGGACCTCGGTTTTTGCGGTCTCATCCGAAAAGCATAAGACAAACTAAAACACCAATGAATATAAATAATAAATATATATATATAATGTGTGTGTGTATGTGTGTGTGTGTGTGTGTGTGTGTGTGTGTGTACAAACTCTTGAAATTTTCTTTTAGTTTTATGTACAATGTATAACAAACAATCACTACAATGCCTAAATGTAACTCCATGCATATATATTAGTCTAATAATCATACTCGATTTAGTATATCCTCTTGAACTAGCTTTCCTGTTAAAAGTGAGCTGTTTCCACTCTTGTTGATAACGCAGCATTCAGTTTCAAAGTTATCAGTATGATGAACATCTTTTTTAGATTACTTCCTAAATTTTGTTTTCAGTTATACATGTATTTATCTGACTTATTTGGATTCACATTCTCTCCAACCTGATTTTGAATTGAAATCAACTTCATTATTGATTACAAAATATAATTCCACTTTTATGGTTTGATTGCTATATACAGATAATTATGCACTGGATTCTGTAGTACAAGTCATACAGATGCATGTTTATGTGTGTATTTAAATGATTTCTGGTGAGGTAATGAAATGGATGTAAAGTGTTTCATAGACAGACCTGTATTATTATGTTGGTGTGTTTTGACATGAATATATGTGGCACTTATTAGTTAGTATATGTGGTTATGTGTATATTTCTTTTTTATCCAGTTGTTTCTTTGTTCCTTTCTATTATTATTTGACATACATGTATGCATCAAACTATTGATTTGTTTCATTTTAGTTGTGTTCTAAAAATGTTTCATACATTATTAAACTGGAACACAACAGTAGTTCAATTGCGTAATAACAATTGAACACTTTTTACCGAAAACTACCATTACAACTGTTTTCACATTTTCTACCAAAACTTGACAAATTTCTTAAAATATTCTTCTCTACATCACATCTGTACGAAAAAATTGCATAGTCATGTAGAGCATTTCACGATCCAGGGTGGGGGCCAAACTGGGTATATAGTGTTTATGTGTAAAACATTTAAATAAGCCTTTAATGCTATTGATTGTATTGATTGATTGTATCTTGTTTAACGTCCCTCTCGAGAATTTTTAATTCATATGTAGACGTCCCCAACACCAGTGAAGGGCTTCAAATTTAGGCCTATGCTCGGCGCTTGCGGCCATTGAACAGTGTGGGTTCTTTAGCGTGCCACACCTACTTTTACATGGGACATCCGTTTTTAATGCCATTTCCGAGGACCCGTGACATTCACACCTGATGCCGAGCGTTTGGCGATGGAACTGTCACTACCTGTTTTAACGACCTAGTCTGTCGCGCCGGGATTCGAACCCCGACCGTCCGCATACATGGCGAACACTCTACCTCTAGACCATTACAGCGGTGGTAATGCTAATGATACTACATGTAAATTCTGATTAAATAGATGTTTAAAAAAGCAGATGTCCTTTACCAAAATTGTAAATTTCATGATCAAAGGACAGGATTTTAGTTTTGGGTGGGACCAAAATTATCATAGTGACCATTGTTTTAACAACATCATATAAAGTTTGTATTTCAACATGTTGAAAAGTTTCAGGACATTGTTTCCCATTCATATTTGTTATTTCCTTACAGAAAATGTATTATTTGGTTGTGCAAAAATAAAGAATAACGCACGAACGTTTTTAAACTATTGTTCCTGCTCATTAACATTACAGATAGAATTCATGAAGTCAGCTTAGCGCTTTTCAGTACTTTGATTATTTCCAATTTCCAATTTCCACTCGCGTGGACAAACTCGCTGGGAATTTGATTGATACCATTATCAAACCTTGATCAAATTTCGCATTATGTATCCGTATACTAGAACACCTGTAAGAATTATCAGCAAGTGTCGCCTTTTATTATCGTTTTGAATTTCACATTCGTTTGTGACATGTACGACAAACCGATTAATGTTAGAGTTTTAAACAGTCGTTTCTAATCCATAATTTGCATAATTATTTGACGATGATTTCAGTAGAAAGTTGAAAACTACCATGGATTTCTGAAGTTATGTAAACTAATGATTCCAACAACGTTGGGTCTAATGATTATATCATTTTTATTGGTGGGAGGCGGGTCAGTTTCTATCAATTATTTCGTACTAACATGCTTAAAACTCAGCAAAAGAGGTGGGGGTGGTTTGATCCTCGCTTAGGAGCAGAAAGACTTTTCTAACGACGCAAGGGTGTGCCACAGACAGTTCTTGTCCATTTTTGAACTACGCCAAGGTCATTGGTAGAAAAATGACTTAAATATCCAGATCTCAGCACTAAAAAAAGTAAGATGATCTATAGTAGTCTATACTTTACACAAAGGCTGCTTAAATGTGTTTCACATTGTCATTGATCTCGAGGGGTGGGGGGGGGGGATACGTGATTTTAATCTTAGAAAAAAATCATCTGAGGTTTTAGTAAAAGCGGGGGATTCTATAAGTCAAATAATAATAGTAAGAAATAGTTTCCATGTGATATACAATACAAGCACTATTTTACATGCCGTTTTCGCTAAGAAGCGTCTTTTGAAGATTCTCTGTGACAATAGTACCCTACAGATTTGGAAGTCAGAGGTTAAAGAATAGTGATTACCAGGTCACGCACAGTGAGAAGTTGCTGGATGATATAGTCAGCTTTAGCAATAAAACTTCAAATGAAAAGTCTAAGAATGACCTCTATAATTTGGTTGTCAAAGATGAAGGTCAGCAGTTCACACGGAACTTTCGGATGACATCCCTTACATTGCACTTAACGTTCACAAGAAAACTCTTCATTAGTTATTTCTCGTTTTAACAATAAAGCTTAATTAAGTGGGTTACATAAAATCACCGAATTTGGTAGTACATGTATATTTTTATGTGTCGTAAAAGCTTTATGTAAGTGACACAATTTCGAATATTTCAAGATGTAATAGGCATGGAAACCGCTCAAATGAGCCCTATATCTTGCTCAAATGAACGGAGTAATCCGTAGTCAAGATCACCAGTGTGTAAAGAACGAACTAACAAATTGTATGAAGCACATCAGAAAACATTCGACCCAGTGATACCTTGTATTTGTAAATTAGATCATTAGAAAGCATTTCATCCAGTATTTTAGGCATAAGAAGATTATAAATTAGATCAAGTCAAACATTCTCACAGGGATCCAACCTATTCAAGGATTCCCACCGTTAGGTGTACGAAATACATGTAGTCACAATTATGTATTGTTTTTAAGTACCTGGCCCTCGCGCTGTGCTTGGATCCACGAATGTAATAAATGGAGGACGTGTATTTAATAACTGTATGTACATATATTTGAAAATAACCACTGTCCTCAATCTGAATGCAATCCTCCTGCCATGCATTTGTTGTAGTCTATTTTGGAAACTGAAGAAATGGGGAAGTCTTAGTACTTCATTCAACCTTGTCTATGCTTTGTATTCCATTGGTTTAATTGACAGGTTTATTAAGGTCATTACTTGATTATCAAATATCATCAAACTGTAACGGATGAAAATCACGAATGTTGTACTATCGTTCCTGTAACAGCGCGCCACTTCGGTTGACCGAGCTTGCAGATTGGCCATATGGTTTCAATAAAAGTGCATTTGGATGACCACACTATGGCATTCTTTTAATTTGATTGGTCGACGAGAACAAAAGTAAAACCTATTGCATCAAAATCTATGAGAAGCCTCACTCAAATACTTGCACGCTCGACCAAGCGAGGTGTCACGCTGTTATTGAAACGATAATACATGTATGTTTCATTTCTTGCTAGTTAATGTTGCGTGGTCTTAGCATGAATTCGATGTTAAACTATTTTGTCAATTCTTTTTCTAGGAAAATAATTCTAAAACTTGTGATACTGGAATGTCTATTGAAAGAGTTTCAAGGTCGACCAATATCAAGATTATGGAAAGTTACCTTTTGTAAATGACTACTCCTGTAAAACTAATTTGCATTACAATAAATCGCGCGTTGGTGTTCTCCATCGTACAAAACTTGTGTAACATTACGTGTTCTCTATTCTTACAAAATGACAAGCAATATATTTGCCGAGTAGACCAGGAAGCATATAGGGAAGCCGGGAGTTTATTTTACCGACACGAAATATGTAACAATGAAATTGTAACAGCGACAAACTATCATAATTATGCTGTATGAAAACTATTATGACAATAATCATGGTGACTGGTTGCAAAAAAAAGAAGATATCCTTTCCGTTAACGACGTGACCGGCCAGGAAAAACCAGAAGTAAAATACTTTTTATAAGAAAACATTCTGGAAACCTGTATCCTATATCGTGCCAATATCGTAAATGTGCACCGTCTACAGGATAATAAAGTACTTTGCATTAATCAAATATTAAGTATGAAAAACGATTAGACAAATATATGAAAATAAATGAAAAAAATTCAAATACAAAATTTGAAACTGTCAGAAATAGCTCCTGCAAAAGAGAGTACCTGTCGACTACAAACCCGTCACCATGTGACTCATAAAAACAGCACACTGAACAATTTATTTCCGAATTTATAGAGAAGTATTTCCCGCTAATCCCCGTACCGCGGGAAACATAAATTGCTTCGAAAATGACGTCTTCTTTGCATATTCATTTTAATGGTGAGGAAATTAATTGTGTTTAATCCGGGTCATGAGTACAGATTAGTATCAGATTGTAATTTTTGTATTTACACCCGCACAGTGAATTTAAAAAAGTTACATTATGACAGTGGTCACCCCCACACAATTTGCTATCAGAGTCAGAAATCATGAAAGGTCATAGTTCAACTTTGGACCCCTCCAGATCTGCAGTCATTTTTTTTTTTTTACCAATTTACATTAATCCAATTGTTTCAGTGCAGTACTAGCTCCCAGTGGAAAACATTTACCCAGGGCGTCGGAATCATAATTAGGGTACCGGACTGTCTCGGGGTGGGGGGTGGGGGTGGGTAGGTTCTGTCTAGGAATAGGTGGAGACAGGGGTCCGTGTGGCTTGAGATGTCGTCAGAAATTCGTTGTCTGTATCCATGCCGCAAATAATGACAGACTTAGCAAGGTTTCATTGTGCAATTGTAAACATGTTACAAAAGAACAATTATTGTCCAGATCATGAGTTGAATTGGTGTAACGACGTATTTAAAAAGGAAACCCCAAAACATCGATCGTGTGTGCAAAACGTAACTTGAATCTGTTACGATAGTTACTAATCGTTTTTGCGCAAAAAAGTGGTTTGATGATGACAGACGACATAGCGAAGGAGTGAGCTACTTGTAAAGTGTCAATCCTTTAATTAAAAAACCTCCCCCGACAAATATACATCCGTATTTTAGGCATTTTATGCCTTTGTAAAACACAATGTCTCACCATAATGGTTGTTCACCCCAAGTATCAGAAAATGTTGATATCATTTATCGACATTTCATCGTAAAATCCAACAATAGTAATTTAATGGTAAACAAGTCGTAAAACTAGGGTTTACGAAACATGTCTGTGACGTGTGCCTTCAATGGGTCACTGCCTTTGAATTTCTCAGGAAAGTAAATAAAACACTTGACAGATAATGAAATTCTTAAACCCCTCCTATAATTAATGATAATTACTTTAAAATTCAGAAACTTCATAAAAACTCCACCTAAAATATCTGGTTCAAAAGTTTAGCTCTACGGCGAAATGGATGTGGTTTTCCCCCTATCAATTATTTTGTCTATAGGCATAATAAGATTGATCTTATTTATGATTTGTAGCAAGATTAACTAGGCGCAAGATTATACGGGAAATTGCACCTTAATCTTCCCGCTGGAATGATGGAAAGCATATCATTAAGGAAAATTGCTGGCTTGTCATAGAATTGTACCCGTTACATATACTCAGATTTGGCTTCAATTCAAACTCAATTTTGAAGTACTTATCGGTAGTTAGTGCAGTGGAGAGACTTAGGACGTTGTCATCTAGAGTACTTATATAACTTACAGAGAGAGAGAGAGAGAGAGAGAGAGAGAGAGAGAGAGAGAGAGAGAGAGAGAGAGAGAGAGAGAGAGAAAGAGAGAGAGAGAGTTGTTTTGCAGACTGGAACTCATCAGCTCGGTCTTGAGGTCGCCCATTGGGACACGTGGATTTTCTACGGGTACTCCGTTTTCAAAAATCCGAGCCGACGAGAAGCATTAATATAAATTGTAGAACTTGTTTGTTAATCGTTGTAAAATAAAGTTTAAACTTAGCTCTGCCAGTTTATCCAGTAAAGAAACTTCTTCCGAATTATTAAGGTTTCTCGATACACCAAGATGATGTTTCTGTCAGAAAAAAATATAGTTTTATTTCAAATCAATGACAATTGTCTGAGCAGATTAAGCCTAATATTTAAATATTTGACAGAATTCTTGTGCCGCTTTGATTCAAAGAGACATCAGAGAACGAAACACGTGAACGACACCCTCGATGACCTCTTGCATGAGTTGTGTAAATGAATGCCCAGCGCCTGATTATCCATTGTTTTTAAATATCTTTCATGTATATTGGAATAGAATGAATCAATATGAAAACATTTCTAGGGATCAAAGTTCTATCAGTCAGCCTATATAACGGGGAAAGTAGACTTTCTCTATATTTCTTCAAAACGTTGTGCAATAAAAGGCCAAAAATGGTTTCTATTCAGTATTGATGTCGTCCCTTTATTTTGCAATTCCTTTATTGTTATAACTAAATGTAGCTAACACGGTAGGACAGTGACATGTCGCTTGATTTATTACATGATAAATGGATCCATCAGATATATATAAACCATGTATAATAATAATAACCCAGCAGGGGGAAGAAAGGTAACTCTGCTATAGTGAGTTCAAGAACATCAGCTTTTCTACAAACCATTTCTGAGCATGCGCGTCTGTAACTTCCTTTCGATTCATCCTCTTCAAGAACAGAAGATATAAATTAATCTACTGCCATCGTCCTCCTAACGATTACCATGTTAATCATAATCTTAAGTACGAATATCCAAAGAACGTCAACGTCGAGACGTACATAATGTACATACGCTACAAGGTTTAGTTTAACAGCGTATTAACCCAAAGACGTTCAGGTCGTAACGGGGCGCGGGGCAAGATCGTCTGCAGCAGCATTTCACCACCTGTAGGCTCCACATAAACAACGCAGGCAGTCTCTACAATAATCGGGTCTAAGAAAAAGAGTTGAATTAATTTCCCCCCATTATTTCTGCAGAGGAGCATCCTGATGGATTACAGGAAAACAAATCGAGGAGGTAGATTTAGGTAGAATTTTAGGCCCCTTTTCAAATCCCATTGTCACAACCCACCCCCACCCCAAAACCCAGGGAGTGTGGCTAATGATTGTTAATTTGCCATACTCATTGCGCGATAGCAGTAATAAACGCATCGATCAATACTAATACATGTATTGTTCAGTGTCTTTCTCTACTTTTGATGAATTGGAGAAGGTGCATTAATGGCCAAAATGGACATACGTATATCTAGAACATGTGGATTGTGTTGCTAGTCTGTCCTGAAAACTTTTGCTTTTATAGATTTCAAGTTTTAAAATTTTAGTATATTGACAAATATTTGCCAATGCATTATTCAGTCTCGTGTTCACTATTTGAGACGTTGTTTTCTTCCTTCATTGGTGTAATTCAAGAGGAATGATTCACTACTTTAGTGTTTTCTTGTCTCAGATTTCTAAGTCATCGGGCATAGCGCGCGTCGATGCAGTGCAAGGGACTTTCAGGTGCACCGCTCCACATCCTCACCTTTCATCACCATGGGAATCCGGGTTAGAATGGGTCCCCAGTACCCCTTGCTTGTCGTAAGAGGCGACTAAATGGGGCGGTCCTTCGGATGAGACCGCAAAAACCGAGGTCCCGTGTCACAGAAGGTGTAGCACGATGAAAATCCCTCCCTGCTCAATGGCCATAAGCACCGAACATAGGCATAAATTTTGCAGCCCTTCACCAGCAGTGGTGACGTCTCCATGTGGGTGAAATATTCTCGAGAGGGACGTTAACAATATACAATCAATCAATCTTCACCTTTCTTTGATACACAAAAGACATAGAAAACGTCCCTCCCCTTCAACTTATAATCTTACATTCAAAACTTAATTCCCATACAGAAAGATTTGCTTTGTTAAATGTATACAGCATTTATGAAACAGGTGTAGATATTTTTTCAATTTATTGCGTATTTATAAATAAGATAAATCTATCATTAATCTAACTTAAACGCTAGGCACTATATGGACGAGTTCATTGCGGATTAGAGGGGTTGAAGGTGAATACACACCACATAACATGCCCGAATCTCTGTATATAGTATATAAATGAATATATAAAGTTATTGAACAAATGTTAACTGCGCATTTTTAGTGAAAATAAACCAATGATAATTTTTGTTTTAAACTTTGATATATATGAGGATTTGTTTTCTTTAAATGTTTGAAAAGTTCCACTTCCAGGAGTACATTCGGTACTTTGATTAATTTATGAGAAGAACAAACAATGAGGATTGCAGGTTGTTTTGAAATGTTACGTAGTAGAGTTGTCTCCATTTTAAGGAATCCCGTTAGCTTCAGGGGAAAAAATCAAGGTTCATCCGTTTTCCTTTATTGAATTGGCACTATTTAATTAAAGAGCTATATTCATTCGTGATGAAAAAGTTGCTGAATTCTTGGAAAGAATTCATTGTGTGTTGAGTTGTAAAAAAGTAATTCAGGTAGGTTTACTGGTATTTGTAAAGTTTTGTCCTCAGGGAGAGAATTTTGACGGCGTGTATATGGTGCATTGAAGGGGGCTAAAATCTTTTCATTCAATCAAGATTTTGAATTAAATAAAAAAAAAAAGGATTTAGAAATGTAGGCAAAATTCCTCTCAAACTTTAATGGTTTAACTCCTTTTTCCATCTTTAACATGGATGATGGATCTCTCGACTTTTTGGGTTGTTTTTTTTTACCAATAGTTCCGGTTCAATAGGACGTGGGATTATTTTTTGTAATCAGTGGTGTTCTTTGGCTTGACCTTTACACTTTTATGACATAATCAAAGAGCTAACACCTACAAAATTAGAAATTTAAAGCGAACAACTTTTAAAAATCTCGCAAGTTAATAATCTGACTCCTGTTGACAGAAATATAGCTTTTAAAAAACTTTCCGTCATTAAGAACAATCTTTTAAAGCGGCTTACCATACATTGAAATAGACGTATGTATGTACGAGTGTTGGAAGTTAATGCAATTGTAGTGCAGAATACTTTTTTTTACACACTGATATGGAATTTTTATTTCTTTCCAGTACACGTGCGTGAATGCATGTTTAAGGTAGCAATATTCACAAAGACGTGTTTTTTAAAAATGTAAATTTGATATAAAAGAGAATTTTGACATTGTTTATACACTGTATGTATAGATTGGGAAAGGGGTTACTATACCACTTTCAACAATCATATATGGGCATGAGAACCTTTATGTAAATAAGTATATTAAAAGATATATAGAGTTGCTCTTAAAACTGGCTTAAAATGTCAGTCACATTCAGTGCAATTTAGTATGACAATGTTATTTTAAACAACTCAAATAGTCAAATATTGCTCTTGTTTTTGGTATTCTCAATTGTGATCTGCACGTCGTTAGGAAGTGGGAGCACGGCATTATACTGACGCATTCAAGATGTTACGAGTTCAATGAGGAACTATTTTTATAATTCAATTTAAAGATTCTATTATTTATATAATTAAAAGTTCAATTATTTTGTATCTTTAAAATTTTTGTAAATCTACCAGTTGGTAGAAACTGAGAGTATAAGTTACATTGTATATGTTGTTACAAGGTGAAGGTCAGTTGATCCGAGTGTGTATTGAATTTGAAGACCAAAACAGAGTATATGCTGTAGGCCTACCAGTGTTTATAGCTTCGATATACCCATTTTTTCGCAGTTTATCAGGGTCTCTGTCCAAGCGGTTTTTGAAAAGGTGGCTGGGTGTTTTTTTTTAAGGTAAGGTTCTTGCTCCAGCAAAAAATTATCCACGTCATTTTTCTTCGTGACTAACAAAAAATGTCGACTTTCGAAAACTGTTTAGATTTTGCAACTAGAGAAAGACATGGTACTCATATCTTAGACAATCAATATGAGGAAATTCTAATGTCCATGGACTTTTAACCATCTTCTTTTCGATGGTAGCTTTGGTACCGGTAACTCGGTATGGGTTTCTTTGCTGTCGGCAATAAAACATGTAACTGATGGCGACGCCATTTTTCTTGTCGTGTGACCCAAAATAGTTGCATTATGATGACGTATTACGTCCGGGTTTTTTTTTTTCTTCTCTCGACTTGAAGGAAAAGGTCGAATGATTCGATTGGCTGCATGTGATGAGAGCTAATATTCTTTGGAGAAAATGCGTACCAGTGTTTGCAAGGAGTACAGTTCAAATACTTTCTCTATAAATCACACTATGTTTTGTCTTTACGTGATACACTATTTCAACAATAATTATAACATGTACATTTAATACATTTATTTTATGATTTTCATTGATAATCATATGGATTGTACAAACAAACATACAAAATTCTATATTTAAAAACTCTTAGATATTCTTGTCTTGCTGACTCGGTATTTTGAACATGTAAACGAGTCTATGGAATCCATTTCAAGATTTCCACAATATCATAAAATGCAGCCATCAAACATGGTCTTTTACACGAACATTTCTGTATTTTCTTCATAACGTTTTCATAACACTGTTGTTTAATCATCATTTGGTCAGAAGGATATCCTTATAATGAACGGTTTGATTGATACGATTATTGCTTTGTAATTTAGCGGAAGACGTTTGTTTTAATGTGTGGTTATCCAGCTTACTTTCCATATAGCATTTCCTTCGGAAGTGGGCGAGGCTTCATGAGTTTGGTAAGGCGTGTTTTCTGTTCCTGAGTCAGAGCCGGAAGTCTTCCTGAGGCCGAGGATACCCGAGAACTTGGAGGCCGCTTCTGTCAACGATAGGTATAACTTGTTATATAAAATGTATCATCATTATGATCTCATAAATCAATTATTTTACTTAAATTAAAAGTAAATCGAACAGCAATAACGTGTATTCCGTATTGTTATGAAATCAACACTTTATGATACTCATATACCCATACATAAGTATGAGTCATATTTTCAAAGGCAAATACTTACATAAAACATTTGTTAATATTATGTAGTCATGCTTTCACATGGACATTAGGGGTTTTGTTGTTGTTAAAAGATATAATATATATAAAGATAGAGTTATTTCGCTTATGTTGTATACCAAACGAGGTTGTTAAGAGGTTGAGATCAAGCACAATGAATATATAATACCACAGCACATTTCTAGCAGGCAATGTTCATTGCTCATGTAAATGTTTAATAAATGGATGGTCATGACAAATTACTGTAAGTTGGTTTAATTCCACGTTGTTAAAATTTCACGATTTGTTACAAGGTACCAATCGCGATGGTTTTATTTTCATGCTATAGGATTATCTACTTTTTAAATTTCGCGCGCTCAATCTCGGTGATATGTCCACTGTGTCCCTGAAATGACCCTCGGACTGCGACTAGTAGTATCAACTGCTGAATAAGATTGACAAGAAACTTACGTTTTGTGTGGTCATTTAATGAGTTCATTTTCAAGGTAGTCATGTCCATTTTAAACTGGGTGAAAAACGGAAAGCTTGGGATAAAAGCCCCAAATTCCCCACTTCTATTCTGTTTAACCGTTAAAATGTTTAACTTCGATTCGTATTACAACTTGTCGTATAAGAATAAGAATCATCTTTCTGTAGAATTTAAGTCTTTTGAGAAGCAGTTGAACTCTACAAATGAAGCCGCCGAAATACCGATGTTATCCGTTTTCTCTTGTTCTACTAAGAAAAAGAAATCTACAAGACAAATTGTCAGTGAACATGCATGTCGTCTGCCTCTTCTAGCGTCAGCGTTTTACGCGATGAAACGGAATTAACATGCAATGACAGATACGAACATCCGAGGAGCAAAAACGTTTTTTCTTGAAATCTAATTTTTTCGTCTGTTTTGGATATTCGTAACTGTCGTAACGAACATTCAGTTATATTCAGTAGAGAATGGGTTACAGTAGAAAAGCAAAATAACCGCCATCCACAAAGGTTACATGCAATACACATAGCAGAAACAGCATAGGTGAGGAAATGCTTGCTCTATACGACAAATGTTACCGCCACTCGGACACCGTCAGTGCTTACGGATTCGTCCAGAGACTGCACGAAAGCATAGGAGAACGATTTCTCCCTGTTGGTAAGGAGGGGGTCCGACTTAGATTGTGTGGGGCCGGCAGCAAGCACCTGTTGTTGTGTGATGGCGATCTTCCCTGCCCTTGGATCCACCATCAGTTGTTGTCCATCCGTGAACATCCGGTTGAAGTTATTGTCTCTGTTGCTAAGCTCCATCCGATATCTTTGCACTTCCCGTCTTAATTTTTCTACTTCTTCGTTGTAATCCTGAAAAATATCCAGGGTTTGTAATTCTCATTGTATAAACTAGACAGTCATTTGAATACGAACAGCGGCAATACTCGAAACCAAATTATCAGTTTGAAAGATTTGTAAGTCAAGTTTAATAGCTCTTTAACAGGGCAAGAAATGAGGCACTCGAACTCCTTTTTACTACTCCTTGTGTCAAGACTATGTTTTCCTTGAACTTCTCCATGCAAACTTTATATAGAACGTGTTATTTGACAACTATTATATCAAGAGTACAATGTGTTTAACAAAACAAGAGTGACCCAGGAAAGTCGACGTCTGTGTCGAACGTGCATAAAATACTTCTATCGAATGCTATTACACTTTTCAGTGTCCACGTCACCAGCGGCAGATAAAGTACCACCAATTTTGACCTGGGGTTGGCGTTCAAAACCATAGCAGTGAGGGTTATTTCTCGTATCAACGCCTACCGCAACAAGGGACCTCCGTTTTAAAGGTCATATCCGAATCCCGGCCGCGACAGACCCAAGTCGTTAAAACAGGTAGTGACAGTTCCATCGCCAAACGCTCGGCATCAGGTGTGAATGTCACTGACGGGTCCTCGGAGATGATCTTAAAAACGGGTGTCCCGTGTCGCAGTAGGTGTGGCACGCTAAAGAACCCTCACTGCTCAATGGCCGTTAGCGCCGAGCAAAGGCCTAAATTTGAAGCCCCTCACCGGTCTTGGTGACGTCTCCATATGAGTGAAAAATTCTTGAGGGAGACGTTAAGCAAGATACAATTACTTTTAACGCCGGACGCTTGGAAAAGGAGTAGTCACTGCTCATGTTAAACGACAGTGTCTTAATCGAAAATCGAACCCGGGACCCCCCCCCCCCGGGTACGAAGTGAACACCGTAACCACTCGGCTAACACGACAGGTAAATATGATAAATTCTGAAAATTGAATTGAAGCAGAATTACATTAGATAAATTTCGGATTTTAAAACTCCAGAATTAATCAATCAAAGAACTAAAATCCCCAGCGTTTTCTTTTCTTTTTGTCTGCATCTATGTATGCCACATAACACGTGTGTGCTGATCGATTGGTCGACAATACGAGGAGAGTTCACGTCACTTAGAATGCTGCGAGATCCGGAAACGGTCACGGTGTTCACTATCGCGCCATCGTACTATCGACTTGTAGGTCGATGGTTCAATGGTACGGTGATGAAGGTGCAATAACTACACTGTTGACGATAGCGATAGCACGCTACTGTATTGCCTCAATACCAAAGACCCACGTCCCTGTGCTATCGCACTGTGACGTAGCTTCGTCGTCATCGTACTAACGTGACACTGCTACAACGTTATCGTGCCATCGATTGGATTTCTCGAAAAAAAATCCTAAACTTGAGTTTTCTTTTATTTGTGCAAGTTTTGAGCAAAATCTCAGACTTAAGAGTCCAAATTTCTACCGGAAATTCAGATCAAAAGTATATTTGCGATGGCGCTATTGAAACAACATGGTTCTCTCCGATTTGTATTTCATACCGGGCATTAGTATTCTAAATAGTCATCACTTATAATCCTTTATCAACGTAGCAGAATCACTAGTTCTATATAATCCACGCATGCGTTGCTTTTTCATTTGATAAGTTAGATATATATGTTGAAGCACCATTGTAAATACGTGTGTATGATGAACGATGATTTAGAAATGTGTAATAAAGATGCAGGTATATTTTAGTATACAATACAGTGAGATAGCACGGTAAGAAATGAGACAGGTAAAAACGAGTATGTGGGTTATACATAGAATTTGGTATTTTAATTTCTACAAATGTCAAAATATATCGAAATGAATCGAATATTTTTTACCTCACCAAAATTGAAACTATCAATCACAAGTGCTTCGTGTTTACAAAATTTCCACAATGAAAAATAACTACGTGATTTTCTCTTTGTTTCGTGCTTCAGAGCTACCATTTTTTGGGGGGCATATAAATGAAAGCAAGAATATAATTCTGATTGATAAAAGGAAATTTCCATAACTTCACATCTACTCTGGAATTAATTTGTAAACCCGTCGTCATGAAAAAAAAACACCTTTAAAAATCAACAAGATATATAGAAGGGCAAACCAACAAAAAGAAAAAAGAAAAACCCAGCAAAACACTGCAAGGCTGTCTCTGAACTGCAGTCCGATGCACGAAACCGGAGAAAAAGTGACCTTTACCTTCACCATGCGCGAAGTTAAACCCTGCAAAGATTGAGAATTGTGGATTTAAATCCCAATCTTACTAATTTCTATGAGAAGGAAAATTGATCATGATGAATTTTGTTTATCTCAACAAAGTCCAAAATATTTTAACATATTTATGGAGAGAAAGAGAGATGATTTGAACCAAAACCAATTTAAAGCTCTCATTCCCAAACGAACATTATCTAGAGAAAATTAGAGTTAATTGTAAATGAAAGCATCGCAATGATGGCTTAGAAAAGAAGAAATGCTTTATTTAATATTAATCATTAAGGCTGTATGTAGGTAGGAGACAGAAATTTACTTGATAAGAAAACAGGAACATGCAATTCGTAATCAAACAGCGGGATATAGCCGTATCTAGAATTGACTACACGTATATAACACGAAAAATAGTCATATCAGTATATTTGATGCAGTTTGAAATATAAAAATGCACAGAAAATAGCACCATGCCAGTATGGTGTCATACCTTAATCGTCATGGTTCCGGTTGGCTGAAATAGACCACGTGACGATCAAAATTGCCTTATTTGGGTGAGTATCATGTTCTGGTAAAACAGTAACTACCAGGCTGTTAGGGTGCATAATGCAATTCGCTTTCTCGATAGATCCACGCCTTCTTACAATTCATTGTTTACTGAATCGTCACACTTCATGCATACATTCCCCAATCAGAATTATTCATCTAATCAATTCATTGATATTTTTCAAATCATTGCAGATTTTGCTCAAATCCAGTGAGTAAAATGAATTAAAATTTTATATATTTACTAAATTCTTACCGTATACTGTCTCTGGGCAGGTAAATGATGGCTTGCCTGCTGAGCCCGTTGACTAGCGACCACCTCTGAAACTTTTTTGCTGAAGTCCTTTTTCAAATTTTTTAAGTCCGTCTCTAGTTTTTGACTTTTTGATTCAAAATGCATTTTTGATCTATGAGTTTCCTCTAGCAGTGCCTGAAGTTGTGCCAACTCTCGTTCCAACTTCTCGTTGCTCTTCTCTAAGTCCCGAATAATCTCTTTGTAATGTTTCTCATTCTCGCTTTGAGTATGCTCCAGATTGGCTACTTTCTGTCTAAGTCGTTCCAATTCCTGATTCTTCCTGTGAATTTCTTCATTCTTACTTTGCAATTGCTCTGCTACACCTTGTCTTAGTTTTTCAATATCCTTTTGAGCATTAATCAACAAATCTCTCAAATTCTGACTCTCGTTTTTCTCGTCAGCTAATTGCTGTTCCAATGCTTTCACTTTTTCTTTCCATTGTTCCTCTTTCGTCGAGGCTTCTTGTTGAACGGCACTCTTCACTCGTTCACGACCCGCTTTCCGTTCCTTTTCCAAAAGCTTTTCCAGTTCCTTTCTTTTTTCTTCAATTTTCCCTAGTTGTTCGGTAGCGTCTTCATGCACTAATGAAATTTCATACTCGTACGCCTCCTTCAGAGCTTCGATTTCCACTTCTTTCTCATGATTACGGGTGAACAACATGTGAACCACTTGAGTCAATTCAGCGACCTTTTTCGACATTCGAAAATCAAACGTCTTTTTAGCCTTTTCCTTTTCGGACGTCATTGTCATCTGACGGTAGAGAAGCTGTGAGGCTGTCTTACTTTCCTTTGCATCCAGTTTGGCGATCTTTATTAAGTTTGGTTTGGTTCCGGTAAGAAAATCACTTCCGGTAACAAACCTAGATTCTTCAAAGATTTAACAAGTCATCAATTTTCACCGCTAGAGACTTCCTGAAAATAACAGAAAAACAAAATATGAACAACCGTTATGCTCCTATCAACCATCCGTATAGTTGAGTATATTTCAGAAGCTAATAATTGTGGGTACACAGTTTACGCGTGTTAAT
Organism: Ostrea edulis; assembly: GCF_947568905.1. Taxonomy (NCBI): domain Eukaryota; kingdom Metazoa; phylum Mollusca; class Bivalvia; order Ostreida; family Ostreidae; genus Ostrea; species Ostrea edulis. The sequence goes on along the minus strand of NC_079168.1, from coordinate 85,215,204 downwards.
GCAAATTGAATCGATTGCATGACCAATAACATATATTGATTTCGGATTAAAAGGGTGCATTCTGTATAAATCACCGACAATGGGTTTAACTGAGGTATTGACTGCAGACAAGTGTGTGTATTGTAAATTGCAACATTGGAAAGTAGGGTTTATATATCTTATGCTGACCCCACTTGAAGGAGATAAGAAGGTGTTGAGAAAGACAACTGGTGTTTGTTGCTCAAGAACAGGAATATGTCTATTGTCGCAGAAAGATTACTGGGTTTTTTTTTAAATCAATAATAATTCTGTATAAGCATAGATAATCTATATTCCCGCAGTGATTTTAACAACTTATATATATTCGTAGCAAATTTCCAAAGATTCTTATGGTTTGAGTTTGTTCTTCAATGGAACTGTGAATCAATTCTCGGTAAAACAAGGACTTAATGAATTACCCAGATCTGAGGACTTTTCTGAAAAATTATGCATATATTTAAAGGCTGTTTAAAGTCAAATGTAGTCAATAAATTTTCAAAACTCCGGATAAAAAAAAGCATGCATGAAAAAGTGCATGCAGCATATCACAGAGCATAACATTAGGTATACAGTCCGTGGCTGCAAATATCTGACAATTGAAACTCCGGAACAAGATTAGCGGATGTTTGGCATTATCGGATTAACTCTCAGGGGAGCCTAGAAATAATTAAAGCCATAACTATTCTAAAATAGAAATACATATGCATTGTACTTGTATTTCATTATTTGATATTATACAAAGATTAAAACTTAATGGCAATGTCCATGCGATTGTACAATAATGCCAAAACAATGTTCATGAATTGTCTCGCAGCAACTACACTGTACATGCATTTCCTTGTGTCCACGTGTTAACTTTCTTCCGAGGGAACTTTTACAGATTGCACGTTGATGAGTTTCCAATGAGTGAATTTATTTAAAAATCAAAGTTTTCTCTTCCAATCACATAAATTTTTGGGTTTATGAAAATTTACATTTTTCACACTTACTATATGGGAATTATAATAGAGGTTTTTTTGGAAGAAGGGTTGGTGACGTAACACGTTTCTACTATTGATGGGTTTTTTATATTATGTGATTAAAAAACAATATTCATTCGGTAGACCATGCAGAGAGTATTTCCGATTGAAGTACATATATGGGGTCTTTAAAGTAAAATCTGGTACTCGAATTGAAAATGACTCGTACATGATTTTTTTTTTTTTTTTAATTTTGCATGCACTCGTTACAGTATAAGGGCTAACGTGAACTTCACCATATATATACGACTAAATGAAACTCCAGAACAAATCTGTGTATACCTTGCCGTTTAACACAGCCCGAAACTCCAGAACAAATCTGTATACCTTGCCGTTTAACACGGCCCGAAACTCCAGAACAAATCTGTGTATACCTTGCCGTTTAACACGGTCCTTTGGTCAATTAATCGACTTTTTAACTTTGATAAATGGACTTCTTACGCGTATAAATTGGACGATATTTTACCTGTTAAACCCTCTCCAAGGCGAACATGACACTGTTGTGCTTGTTATAGACCAGACTTTAGAATGTAGATATTTGATTTAAATTTCCGAACTATTTAAAGTTCAATAATATGGCTGCATTTTATCGATGAAACGTGGGAATAAAGGTTCGTCTATACCAAAGCTCTATTTTTATTCATATGTACAATGAAAAACTAATGGTTTACTTTTTCAATAGTGTTCTATCTATATAAACACACAAAGACGTTTTTTTTTAAATTTTCATTGGAAGAACGAAAAAAAAAAAATTACGCAGCTTGCATTATTCATGTGTGCACACACGCTACATAGATATAAAAGTACTTCACCAATACAAAAGCAATTTGTTCTTCATGGAGATAAAATGATGACCCTTATCTGTTAAGGGTGATAACCATCCATCACGAGTAGAGGAAACGCTTACCCCCCTCCATCACCATGGTGTAGTCAGATTGTTCCCTGATCGATGTATATGACCCAGATTTTAGGAAGAGTTATCAGAAAAATACGTCTTACTCTGTTATTAAATTTTTAAAAACAGGTTTACATATCTTTAGAAAATTCCTTTCAACGTTGATGTCTTGCTCATTGCCCTGGGCTGACTTCCCCGATTTCACTGGTCAGTTGCATCAATATGTCGTCTTGGGGCCATTTTCAAATAAGATACAAGAAAAAAAAAATTATTTCTATTTTATTTCATTTATTTATTTACTTGTAAATCTGCTTAGATTTATCAATGTAAAACTGATGAAAATTATTAAACATATTCGCATGCCACGATGTGGACGGATGTAGCGATATCCCGCAATTACTCTATTGTATCGTGTGGCTCCCCCTATACACGTACTATGCCATCGTATTGTGTGGCTCCCCCTATACACGTACTATGTCATCGTATCGTGTGGCTCCCCCTATACACGTACTATGTCATCGTATCGTGTGGCTCCCCCTATACACGTACTATGTCATCGTATTGCATGGCTCCCCCATTGCACAGACACAGGTGGGCTGTACACAGACAATAATAATGACTGTCACAGATTTATACATCTTAGAAACTCCTGGGGTATACAATTATAGGATCAGAAATTACAACATACAGTTTTAAATCACTTTCAATGATTTAATTGAAATTAGGCATGTAATTTCAGCCTTCAGCTTCGATACCCGGGTACACGTCAGTGCCAGATTTGTATGGCAAGGGCTTTGATTGGAATTAGCTTGTACTAGCTGTCGATATTTTAAAACCCTTTCCCAATCTGGGACTCCAGGAATCACGTTCTACAGAACAATTCCATAGTGTTGGTTTCCCCCTCTCTGTTCAGGCCCACTGTGGAGCAGGTGTTCAAATGTAGATTCATTTCTACATATCAATGTTTTAGGTTTTAAAAAAAAACTTGTTACGACACATCAAGGTGATCGGTAAAAAGGAAATTGATTTAAAATAACTTACCTTGATAGGAAATCACAAAGGGGAATTCTTTTTATGTATATACATCTCTCACTGTTACCAAACAACACAAAGAATCCGTACCCTGTTTGCCATAAGTGTTGGCGTCATCCCATATACAATGGCTGACTCGCGTTTCAAGTTGTTAAATTCCAGTTATCAAAATATTGTAGTGGTGTTGTCCTGAAGATTTTTGTTGAAGATCGATTTAGATATATCTTATCACACAGGGTTGCCTTTTGATACAGTAATAATGTGGCTTTAAAGTTTCGACGATGTAAAGACGATCGTAGAGTTGCACCCGTATACACCATTCAATGTTCGAACGGTACAACGCATGAACTATTCAGAATACCCGCTACAAAGCATTAAGTAAATATGTAGATATATAGTGTGATTTTATTTGTCGCGGGGTTGAGTTTTGGGTATTTAAAAATCTCGTAATCTGAAGCGGTCATTTTGTTGCGTCCTTGGAAACAATGGCGGACTAAATCTCTCTATTGTGTCTGTACGGACTACTACGCTTAACGAAGCTTCAAACCTATAGTCGCTGTGGAAATACCAAAATCAAGTCAAATAGGATTATAGCACCGCAGAAAATATGTAGACTGAATTACTGCGAGAAATGAAAATGTTTAAAGCCAAAAAAAAAAAAATATATATGTCATATAGCATGCGTGATTCAATACTGGATATCGACAGCTCGTTTAAAATAACTGAGATGAACTTCAGTGATGGGGATTGAGGGCCAGGGGATATGTGGGTTAGATCATAGGTGAATCTATATGTAGGAAGTATACTAAGTGCCCCGTCTTCCTCTCATTTGTCGTTACTAGTATCATTAGACATAATTGTCTTTAATTTTCTGTTCCAATATTTTATAAGAGAAACAGAGGGGTAGTAACGGACATTGAGATAATAAACACACCAGTCAATATAATGTAGTGTAGGAACACATCAGTCAATATAATGTAATGTAGGAACACATCAGTCAATATAATGTAGTGTAGGAACACACCAGTCAACATAATGTAATGTAGAAACACACCAATCAATATAATGTAATGTAGGAACACATCAGTCAATATAATGTAGTGTAGGAACACACCAGTCAATATAATGTAGTGTAGGAACACACCAGTCAATATAATGTAATGTAGGAACACACCAGTCAATATAATGTAATGTAGGAACACATCAGTCAATATAATGTAATGTAGGTACTCCTACAGAAATGAGAATCAGAGAGGTAGTAACGGACATTGAGATAATAAAGAATTGATTCTCACTTCTGTAGGAGTCCCTACACTACATTATATTGACTGGTGTGTTTATTATCTCAATGTCCGTTACCACCCCTCTGATTCTCATTTCTGTAGGAGTTCCTACACTACATTATATTGACTGGTGTGTTCCTACATTACATTATATTGACTGGTGTGTTCCTACACTACATTATATTGACTGGTGTGTTTATTATCTCAATGTCCGTTACTACCCCTCTGATTCTCATTACTGTATGAGTTCCTACATTACATTATATTGACTGGTGTGTTCCTACATTACATTATATTGACTGGTGTGTTCCTACACTACATTATATTGACTGGTGTGTTTATTATCTCAATGTCCGTTACTACCCCTCTGATTCTCATTACTGTATGAGTTCCTACATTACATTATATTGACTGGTGTGTTCCTACATTACATTATATTGACTGGTGTGTTCCTACATTACATTATATTGACTGGTGTGTTCCTACATTACATTATATTGACTGGTGTGTTCCTACATTAAATTATATTGACTGGTGTGTTCCTACATTACATTATATTGACTGGTGTGTTCCTACGTTACATTATGTTGACTGGTTTGTTCCCCCATTACATTATATTGACTGGTGTGTTTCTACATTACATTATATTGACTGGTGTGTTCCTACATTACATTATATTGACTGGTGTGTTCCTACACTACATTATATTGACTGGTGTGTTCCTACATTACATTATATTGACTGGTGTATTCCTACATTACATTATATTGACTGGTGTGTTCCTACGTTACATTATGTTGACTGGTTTGTTCCCCCATTACATTATATTGATTGGTGTGTTTCTACATTACATTATGTTGACTGGTGTGTTCCTACACTACATTATATTGACTGGTGTGTTCCTACATTATATTATATTGACTGGTGTGTTCCTACACTACATTATATTGACTGGTGTGTTCCTACATTAAATTATATTGACTGGTGTGCTCCTACATTACATTATATTGACTGGTGTGTTCCTACATTACATTATATTGACTGGTGTGTTCCTACATTACATTATATTGACTGGTGTGTTCCTACGTTACATTATGTTGACTGGTTTGTTCCCCCATTACATTATATTGATTGGTGTGTTTCTACATTACATTATGTTGACTGGTGTGTTCCTACACTACATTATATTGACTGGTGTGTTCCTACACTACATTATATTGACTGGTGTGTTCCTACACTACATTATATTGACTGGTGTGTTCACTTTTTTCTCAATGTGCAGCTCAGTATTCATTTCATTTTGATTTACCGAGGTCTCGTGTCACAGCAGGTGTGGCACGATAAAGATAATTCCCTGCTCAATGGCTATGAGCGCCGAGCATTGGCCTAAATTTTGCAGTCCTGACGTCTCCATATGAGTGAAAAATTCTCGAGCAGGACGTTAAACATTATACAACTAACCAACCAGGAGAAAAATCAGATAACTATGTTTAATCGGTGTTTGAAAAGTGGATGATAGGTCGAGTTGAACATTATGTGGCACATAATTGGACAATGGTTTTCTTCATGAAATTCTTAAAGTTTGGCTATAATATCAGTTTTAGAAATTATAAAAGCGTTTAAATTGGAAAAGACTCGGATAGGTAATCAACAAAGGACATGTGCAACAAAGTAGGAATTCGTCAGGGTCCGTTGGACCGTACATGCATATCCCTGCTTAATTTGACAATTGTGTCAACTGCAGAGTTTAATTTAGATTGGGTAATACTTACGGTAGAAAAATATATTGATACAATTATAAGGAGAGGCATTGTTGTCACTGTTAACTCGTCGCTGCTACAACATAAATCAATATGTGCACAGAGCACCAAATCTTTGTCACCAGTGCTCTGGGTGTCGATTTTCCGTGAAGCTGGTCATTTATTTATAGAATGACGGGATGTAAACCTGCAGTAACTTTTAACATTGCACAGATTTTGTGTTACAAAATAAAGCATCTCTGCGCATTGTGCATGTATTGTAATAAGCGCAATATACGCGGGGAGACTTGCTGTATGAATCTTTAAACTTAAGGAGGAATGCTAAACCAGAGAAATTTGAAATGGACGAAAAGTGGAGGATATGTACAAATTTTTTTAGATTGAATTTTTTTTTATTTACTTTATCTAGCTAAAAAAAAAATCCTGCTTTGGTAGAAAGCAATCTGGAAAAAAATCAAAACCCCTGCTGGTCTCGATTGATTGATTGATTATACAGCTGTATCTTGCTTAATTTGCTAAGAATTTTTCGCTCATATGCAGGCCTCACCAAGACCGGTGAAGGGTTTGCTAAAACACGGAACGAAAAACGAAACAGAATTTAAGAATTAGAATGATTAATTTAGCTAAGATACCATAAAAAAAATTCCACTGGATATCGGTAATTTCACATAAATTCATCCCAAACTAGATGCTGTCATAAGACAGTAATACCCGCACGCATGTGTTCGCCTTTAAATATACTCTCCATCCCATTGGTGGATCTAGAGGGAGTTGGGGTTCCGGGGGCTGTTGTTTTGTTTTTGTTTTCATGTAGAAGTTAAATAAGAATTGATTAGCACTGGATAATACATGTATTTATTTTTATCGAATCATAGGATAAGATATAGTGCAGTTTCTAGATCAGCTTTCTGGACCACCCCCTATTGCTTTTCGATATAGCTGGATCACACACAGATATATATATATATATATATATATATATATATATATATATATATATATATATATCTGTGTGTGATCCAGCGGGGGGGGGGGTGTCCAGCGATATCGATATGATAAAGTACCGTATTTTTATTGATAAATACAGTGAAATGTGCTTATACCGAAATACATAGTTAAACAAGTTTTTTCTTCGTAATAAAACACAGGATGTTGGGGGGGGGGGGGGGGGAACCTGGGAAAGAAATTTTGAGTCGCAATACACAGTGAAATGGATTACACGTTTAGACAGACAGACATGTTTTCCTGTATCAAAACCATGTTCTCATACGAACTTGTCATTTTATGAGAGAATAAAGAGAGTTTCTGAAGCCTGTCCAATAATACATCCTAACCACAAGAAAGAAGTGCAGATCACTCGGTTCATTAGAATGCACGGTATTTCTGTTTTCCACCTTCTAATTAATATGCACCTAGTGGTCAGTAAAACAATTGCCAACAGCTTTACAATCATTGTGTTTTACAGAAATAACAATAAACGGTCCCCAGTGAAATACACAGAGATCTGTGACACGTGGCCTTGTCCACGACTTGCACCAGCAATTGGCAGCACTACCTCAAAAAAGAAGACAAGAAAAGGGTATTTGGTCTGTTTCGCTCCCCTCACTTGTATTCAAATGAGGGTCATATATAGAAAGGGGAACCAAGTCGAAAGCCAACAACACCAAGGTATAATGCATGTACACAACGCGGCAAGTTCTTAAATCTTAAAACATTCAGATCTAAGTACAACAAAAAGACATGTAAATCCAGATTAATTAGAAAAATTAATATTTTCGATATGTACTTTCCCCCTTTTTTATGATGATAAAGAAACGGTATAGACACAGTAAACAACGGTATAAACACGGTATACAACGATATAGACACAGTATAAACACGGTATAAACACAGTATAGACACGGTATAGATACGGTATAAACACTGTATACAACGGTATAGACACAGTATACAACGGTATAGACACAGTATAAACACAGTATAGACAAGGTATACAATGGAACAGACACAGTATACAACAGTATAGACACTTATACAACAGTATAAACACGGTATACAACAGTATAGACACATATACAACAGTATAAACACGGTATACTTAAGGAATGACTTTAATTATGGGGGAAGTTATACGAAACGGATTATAAAAAAGCGTAAACTGACCCAAACCAGGTTATATTCGTATAACTTGCCCCAGAATTAAAGTCATTCCTTATAATTCAATGCAAGAGACAAAGATGCTAACCTTCGTTTATCAAAATGTACATAAACTCAGAAAAATACAACTCAACCAAGCCGTGCAATGATTTACTTAGCAACAGCGACTCGAAGCGTCTAGCTGCGAAGCCGAAGGTCGCCATCTTTAATCTTAGTTCTACGGAGCCTGGCCATTTATCAAAATATTGTATCGAAAGTGAAGTTTATCATGATAGAAAATATGTGTAGACTATCACCGTAATACGTATTTCGCTGCCCTTTAGAGATAGAGAACTACTTTGAAGTCGCTCATCTCCGACAGATTGAGAAAATACGGGAATTGCATTATATATATAATAATAATAATAATAAGACCTTTATTTAACCAGGATTACATATTTAGCGATAACGCTAGTTTTCAATATGGTCCTGCATATAACATACATACAGACAGATATTAGTAAAATAAACACAGATTAAAAGAAGTAGAATACATATAAACTTAAGAAATAATTATGAATGTAAGATAAATAGAATACAAAATGAAGCTTAAAAAGTATGGTGATAATCTCTAAGATAATTTCTCTTAAAACACGCAACACTCGTTGAGTTTCTTATGTTTTGACTCGAGGCATTCCACACTGTGCTCCCTGAAATGCTGAAAGATCTTCTATAATATTCTGTTTTTGCCCTGGGTATATACAAAATATTTGAATAAGAATTTCTAGTTTGCCTCTGACTGACTTCTGATACATATTTAAAAACATTTAAATAATTTGGCATTAAACCATGTAAAACTTTATACACTAAAATGACTTTTCTATAGACAAAGTAATCTGATAGAGGCAACCAGTTAAGTTCTGTAAACATGACATTAGATGGTGTTTCAAAATTTCTGATGTTAAGAATTACCCTTGCAGCTCGTTTTTGCAATATAAAAAGCTTATTCACATTTTCAGCATTTCTTGGATTGCTCCATATAGTACAACAATATGTAAAATGTGGAAAAATCATAGTATTAAAAATCTTCAGCAGCGCATCGTTTGACATAAAATATCTTATTCTTCTTAAAATGCCAATTCTCTTGGAAATCTTGTTCATAAGTGATTCTATATGACTTTTCCAGGACAAAGTTTCATCAATGATAATACCAAGTAATTTTGACTCCTGAACACATTCTATGACATGGTTATTTATCACTAAATTTAATTTTCGATACTTTGATAATTTTTGTGCCGATCCAATAAGCATACATTGAGTTTTAGACAGATTTAAGCTTAATTTATTTTCCTTAATCCACATTATACTGCGCTGAAGATCTTCATACATCTTTGACTCAATATTTTCCACTGACTTATCTGTTACATCTTGTGAAGTATCATCTGCATACATATTTACATGAGAATGTTTCAGTGCTTGTGGATAGTCATTAATATACAGGATAAAAAACAATGGGCCTAAAATAGAGCCTTTCGGAACTCCAATGGTAACATTTCTTTCCTCCGATAAATTGCCTTTCCAAATAACTCTCTGTGTACGATTTGTTAGATATGATTTAAACCATTCAAAAGTATCATTGCATATGCCAAATGACTTGAGTTTGTGTAATAAAACCTTGTGATTTATAGTGTCAAATGCTTTCCGTAAGTCTATAAAAATTACACCAGTAAGTTTACCTTCATCAATATTTTTAAGCCATCTATCTACTAGAGAAATAAGAGTACTTTCACATGAGTGTTTTGGCCTAAAACCAGACTGACAATCTGTAATTAGAGAATTTACTGACAAATACTCATAAAATGAATTAAAAACATGCCTTTCTAAAATTTTGCTCACACAGGGTAAAATGGATACAGGCCGATAATTATTAACTAGACATTCATCCCCTGATTTAAAAAGTGGTACAACTCGTGCCTTTTTCCAGTCATCTGCACAAGTACATGAAGATATAGAATAGTTGAAAATATATGCAAGAATATCACATACACTGTTTGATGAAAGTTTTAGAAGTTTGACAGAGATACCATCCAAACCTGTTGTCTTTGATGCAGACATACATTTTATCTCATTTTCAATAAATTCTGCAGTTATACCTGGTATTGTATAAGAATTTTTAGGCATTTGTTCTTCAACTGTAGGTAAAGTGTCATCAAAATGTTTTCCTAGCTCATGACCAATGTTACAAAAGTAATTATTAAAACATTCGGCAATATCCTTTGTATCTTTAAAAATTACGTTATTGTACATTGTACATTGTTTAGGCCTACCCAAAATAAATCTTCAAATATCAGAAAATGCAATAATTTACGGCTTTAAACTCTGTGAAAATTTCTACTAGATGAAAACTTACCTTTGTATACAATGTTGTCACTAATAGTAAATCCGACACAAGAAAATATGTAAGTATCAAATAGCGATCCACATGTCAATGTGTCTGACGTCATGTGATAAAATGTGACGTATGAATTTTTGTTTGCTTTGTTGAAAGACGGATCAAGGAATGAAACAACGCACCCTCCTCCCCTCCTTTTCCCCAGTGAGAAATGTATTTCAAAATGAACAGGGTAATGCTTACTTGACAAATCATTAATTCGAATATAATATCTTTGTTTTAATCTATTATTCGACCATATATGCAGAGAAAGATGTTTTACAAAAGTGATTTGCGTACAAGAGTAGATGCTAATATTGACAACGAGAAAACAACATGTGTATCAAACCGAAGTATCTTAATGTGCACGTTGACTTTCTATTCCATAGAAGGCTGAAAACAGTGCTGCGATGTAAAAGAGAGAGAGGGGAAAAAAATAGTTCCGACATCTGGTTGTCAAGGGAGTGTGTCCCAATACCAAACCAGGTTATACAAAAATAACTTGCGTTCCTCTATTGGAATTTGACCAATCAGAGACAAGGATACAATAAGAATTAAATTATAACAGTATGAACAAACTATACAACAGTATAGACAATTTATACAACGACATAGACACGGTATACAACGGTATAGACACATTATACAACGATATAAACACGGTATACAACAGTATAAACGGTATACAACAGTATAAACACGGTATACAACGGTATGAACAAAGTATACAACGGTATAGACACAGTATACAACGGTATAGACATAGTTTACAACGGTATAAACACGGTATACAACAGAATAACCACAGTATACAACGATATAGACACGGTATACAACGATATAGACACAGTATACAACGATATAGACACGGTATACAACGGTATACAACAGTATACACACGGTATACAGCAGTATAAACACGGTATACAACGGTATGAACAAAGTATACAACGGTATAGACACAGTATACAACGGTATAGACATAGTTTACAACGGTATAAACACGGTACACAACAGTATAAACACGATATACAACAGTATAAACACGGTATGCAACAGTATAAACACGGTATACAACAGTATAAACACGGTATGCAACAGTATAAACACGGTATGCAACGGTATAGACACGGTATACAACGGTATAGACACGGTATACAACAGTATAAACACGGTATACAACAGTATAAACACGGTATGCAACGGTATAAAGACGGTATAAACGGTTTAAACACGGTATACAACGGTATAGACACGGTATAAACACAGTATACAACGGTAGAAACACAGTATAGACACAGTATGCAACGATATAACACAGTATACAACGATATAAACACAATAAGCACTGGTATAGACACGGTATACAAAGGTCCAAACACGGTATACAACGGTATAAACACGGTATACAACGGTATAGACACGGTATACAACGTATAAACACGGTATAGACACAGTATACAACGGTATAAACACAGTATAAACACGGTATAGACACAGTATGCAACGATATAACACAGTATACAACGATATAAACACGATAAGCACCGGTATAGACACGGTATACAAAGGTCCAAACACGGTATACAACGGTATAAACACGTTATACAACGGTATAGACACGGTATACAACGTATAAACACGGTATAGACACAGTATACAACGGTATAAACACAGTATAAACACGGTATAGACACAGTATACAACGGTATAGACACAGTATACAACGGTATAAACACGGTATATAACGGTATATACACAGTATACAACGGTATAGACACAGTATAAACACGGTATACAACGGTATCAACACAGTATACAACGGTATCAACACGGTATACAACAGTATAGACACAGTATGGACACAGTTTAGACACAGTATAGACACGGTATAAACACAGTATAAAATAGTATAGACACGGTATATAACGGTATAAACACAGTATAGACACAGTATACAACGGTATAGACACCGTATAAACACAGTATACAACGGTATAAACATAGTATAGAAACAGTATAGACACGGTATAGACACAGTATGCAACGGTATAGACACGGTATACAACGATATAAACACAGTATAAATTTGGTATAAACACAGTATAGACACGGTATACAACAGTATAGACACGGTATATAACGGTATATACACAGTATACAACGGTATAGACACAGTATATACACAGTATACAATGGTATAGACACGGTATATAACGGTATAACACAGTATAGACACAGTATACAACGGTATAGACACGGTATACAACGGTATAAACACGGTATGCAACGGTATAAATACTGTATACAATGGGTATAGACATAGTTTACAACGGTATAAACACGATATACAACAGTATACAACGGTATAGACACGGTATACAACGATTTACACACGGTATACGACTGTATAAACACGGTATACAACGTATAAACACGGTATAGACACAGTATACAACGGTATAGACACAGTATACAACGGTATAGACACTGTATAAACACAGTATAGACACAGTATAGACAAGGTATAGACACAGTATGCAACGGTATAGACACGGTATACAACGATATAAACACAGTATAAACATGGTATAAACAGCATATACACGGTATACAACAGTATAGACACGGTATACAACGGTATGAACGAAGTATACAGCGGTATAGACACGGTATATAACGGTATTAACACATTATAGACACAGTATACAACGGTATAGACACGGTATACAACGGTATAAACACTATATAGACACATTTTACAACGGTATAAACACATTATACAACGATATAGACAGAGTATACAATGGTATAGACACAGTATACAACTGTATGGACACAGTATAGACATGGTATACAATGTCATAGACACAGAATACAACGGTATAGACACGGTATACAACGTTTGGGTAAGATGTCCTGTTTGAGGAAAAAATAATCTTTTAAAAATGTAAAAACAGAATAAGGATCAATTTATAGTGGAAATGAAATTGAAATAGTGCAGTCAATTTAAAGTCGAAAAGCGAGTTGCCACAAAATATTTCTTGTGATCAATATGATTTGCTATTCACAATTTATATGCTTAAAAAAAGTACCCTACTGTCGGGAAACGCAAACGCTTGGCAGCATGAAATTCTTATGAAAGTTTTCGTTGCCAAGGGCAGCAACCTTTGTCAATCATCCTTAAATCAGTCTGAATATTATCTTAAAGATCATCTTAAAACTAATAACGGGAGAACAGGAGGTATGAATATCACCCATGGAATAAACTATAGCTTTATCCAACACCTATTTCTACGCAAAAGTGAAAGTACAACGTATATTGCAACATTGTAAGTTCAGTTCAGTTGTAAGCACGCAATAACGAATCGCTTTACTCAACACGTTGAAATGGTGTGTATACCATAAAATCACATTGCAAAAGTATTCCCCATATCCAGTGGCAGATTTAGGGGTAAAATTTTCAAATTTAAGGTAAATCGTAGTATATTGTTTAGAAAAATGTACTAATCGATAAAAGAAGCAATAGTTTCTCCCTCTCCCGGAGAAATAAATGACAAAATCTTTTGATTTCTTGAATTACTTTATTGGGAGAACTTGATTTTTTTCAAAAAGCCTTAAAACTTGCGTCATTTTATCAATTTTACCCGATAAAAGATGATAGAAAATAGTACAAATGACTAAATGGGAAACATATTTCAAGCTCTATAAAATCCAGGAGCTTGCGGAGGAAGCCCTCTGGACCCCCACCCACTGGGGGTCTCGAGGCGGCCCCCAGATCCTCTGTCTCATAAAGTTGCGCCCCCCCCCCCCCCGTAATAGCAATTCCTGGATCCGCCCCTGATATATCTATGTTTTATTCCATTTCCTGCATATTCTACACCGATGAAAATTACATGCATGACACGTGTAAGAATACGTTCAAACAGACGAACTTCAGCTGACGCAATTGTCTTATATTTTCTGGATGAGTGACTAATTAAAAAATGGGAAGGGAGAGGGGCGACTCACTTCCTAGAAACTATATATGTAAATTCTGCACAGATAAATCATGCACACATGAAGATGAAACAAAAGTTTAGGATTGTTGCAATTGACTAATGATCTTCAGAAGAGTGACATGAATACATTTACATATAACTATATATTCTACAATAGTGAACTTGACGAGAACGATACACGTAAATACATGATCCAGTTTCGAGATAAGAGATCTTCTGTGTAGGAGGTGCATTTGTGGAACTCAACTCAGAATGCCAAAGTGGGACAGAGTGGACCTAAAGTGAGTGAGGAAGACGATGAAATATATTAAAAGCGGCATTTGTTTAAATATATAAATATCGGAAATACAAAACAATATCGATAGAAAGGTTTTATTTAATTGGAAACATAAAGACAATGTCATACTCGAAAGTAATATCCTGGATATCATATGTACGAGCAACGAAATAATGGTATATACATGTAATACGAATTCCTTGTATTTATACTCCCTGAATACTTACCATTACTTAGTTTGAGTATCAGTCGAATTTTGGTGATGAAACCGAGTATAAGAAACTTGCTGAGCACATTAACTTACGCAGTGATGAATATTTGTCCCACTCCCGCGTGTAAACAAGTTGTTTCGCGCCTTACTAAGTACGAGAGTTTTCCAAAGGGAAATGACTCGGACATATCTCGAAACCGGCGTATTCGACTACGTTTCATGTGCGACATTATTGGATCTAAAATCTTTCAATATGTTAAAAGGCAAATACCAGGGTATAATTCTTACTGTATCTTGATAGCATTTAGTTTCTTTCGCAATTATGTTTAGGTGAGATCCAAATTCTGTATAGATTGACTGGACTAGAACACACGGTAAGGACTAAATTTTAGAGTGTTTCGTGTTATCCGGAAATAAAAACATTCGATCAAACCAATTATGCAAAAACTGGCCCATAATTTCATATTGTTTTATTATACTATATACTCTCTTTATTGAATCTTATCACATTAATGTTACATGTACATGTAAGAATGGCATTGTATGGCGGTGTACAAATTTAAATGACGGAGAATAACTCCTAAACGAGAAAGGTTTTCGTGCAACTTAAGTACAAGACATAAATACGCACATCTGTTCATGTACATTATGAACGCTTGATAATTGTACTTTGAAAACAGATGGTTTTTTGCCAATGATACTTTTTGATTTATCGATGACGAAATTCCTCGTAATGAAGACAAATTCTTACAAAGTGGTATTCGCCCTCTATGTAATTTTTTTCCAGAATTTACATACTCTATTTTCTCTAAGTATACTGCTATGACCGCCTGTTTTAATTTGAAGGTTGTGAGAAGATAGTGTAATTCGACTTGTAATACATATTAGGTTTACAAAGGTAATGTTGTAAAGAAAGGTGATCTATAATATGATTGAAAATAATACATTTTGAAGAACAATTAATTTGCTCAACTAAACTTTGAACAAATATTTCAAAATCATACTATGTAATAAACAGAGAGGACAGAATCATCATCATCGGTCAATCTCTGTTTTATGATTGGAAAGAAAATTTAGTAGCATTCTACTGTTCACACCAAATATACCCTAACCCTGTCTCATGCAATATTTTTTTTAATCTGCAATAGGCCCAATTATTGCTGCAATTTTTCATTCTCTCACAGTTGTAATATAATTCACCATAACAATTTCTAATAGCACAATTTTCACTACGTAAAACTTTAAAGCAAAATTTGAACATTCTGAAGAATGGAATGATTTTCATAGGTAGCCTTCCGGTTTCAAAATACACGGAAACATATTTTATAAACTCTAACTGTATCTTTTGTACGTCGTTGGTATCATGACTACCCCATTCTTCACAACCGAAATTCAGAATACTTGCTACATATGTATCAAAAAGTGTCAATGGTGTTTCTGTGTTAAGGCACATATTTTCAATTTTTAATTTTAATGAGAACATAGCTTTTCTACCTTGACAGACTAATTATTTTTTGCGTAAATTTGTAGTTACCGTAAGAGTCAAATAAGTACCAAGGTTTACAAATTTGTCAACAACTTCAATTGGCTGACCATTCAGATTCCATTTTTCTGTATTTTTTATTTTACCTCCATTTCTGAAAAAAATTCGTTTTATCAACATTAACAATAAGATCCTAGTAAGTTGTGCATTTATATAACCCATCTAACATTTTTTGAAGCTCATGTATATTCTCAGCAAAAAAGACCATATCATTTGCATGCATCAATACATACAAGTTTAGTTTTTGCAAATGTAATGGTACAATATCGTGTTTTAAAAACACAAAATCATTTAAATATAACGCAAAACATATTGGACATAACACTTCTCCTTGTGTTATGTCCTACGTTACTTCTTAAAAAATCTGACATCATACCTGAAGATTTAGCACTTGATTTCATGCTTTAATACATAACCCAAATAATGCCTTTAATGAATTTACCTCTATTACCACACGTGCTGAGCTTTTTTCCATAATTAATTAATCAACAGTGTCACGGGCTTTGTTGAAATCTATGAAACAACATTTTCAAGAGATGTTTGTAAAACATATATGCCCCCATGGTACAAAATTGAAAAGGGTTATACACATGCATCATTTAATTGATAGTAGTATCACCAATTCAAAATATTGAGCAGACAATATTTTCCTATGTCAAGAGTGGATTGACCATGTGACCTAAAATCAATAGGGACTATCTACTCCTTATGCTGTACCAGTGTACAAAGTTTGGTGTCACTAAAGCAAATAATTCTTAAAATATAGGAGACAGTATATTACTATGTCCAGTTTAACTCTTGACCTTTGACCATGTGACCTCAAAATCAGCAGGGTCATTTTCTCCTGAAGATGTAACAGTGTACCAAGTTTGATGTCTGTCAAGCAAAGGCTTCTCACGATATTGAACGGACAGTGTCTTCCTATGTCCAGAGTAGATTGACCCTTGACCTTTTGACCTGAAAAACTATTGGGATATTTTTCTACTCATAAACAACCCACATATGAAATATCATTACAAACAAGTGAATGGTTCTCAAGATATTGAGAGGACAACGTGGTCGACAGACCGACCGACTGACAGGTGCAAAAGCAATATGCCCCTCTTCTTTGAAGGGGGGAGGGGGTATAACAATGTAATCTTTTATTTTTGTTAGAAAGTGGCATACAAATATTTGAGAATAGACAAAAATAACTGTATTTGAAGCTAAAACCCAAATTGAGCATCAGTTATCATGTAATCTTTGTCAGACCGCTATACAAGTATTTGGTTTAAAATCGAAGTGACAAAGACATGTTTTAACGTCCTCCATAATACCAACAACCAACACATGTAATACCTATATTTTTCACGCTGAAACACCAGTCTTATTATCGAAAAAATAAAATACATAGAGACAGCAGAAGTTTATTCTGATAAAACGGTGGTAAACGTAAAGATGTCGATTTCATATGATCAGCACGGATTATCTTATTATCATTAACTGGCTTCTGTTTCTGCTGGAGGAACGATCGCCTTATGACAGGGGTTGCTAGATTTAAACAAGAGGCCCAGGGGCCTTATAGGTCACCTGAGTATCATGTAACAACCTTCCAATGTTTGAATTAGGTTTGTGTTTAAATATAAGAACTTTACTTTTGGATGGAAGAAACATTGAATAGCTATGTGGTCAGCCCCGCCTTTGCACCAGAACCCCTGACCCAGGGGCCATAAATTTCAGTTATGAAAGAAGCATCCTTGATCATCATTATCATACTATTATTTTATCTACTTAATACCCAGCAGCAGAGGAGAAGATTTTCAAAGAAATAAAATGCATTTTCACTATATGATCAATAGGGCCCCACCCTAATACCAGAACCCCTGACCCAGGGGCCATGAATTTCACAATTTTGAAAGAGGCATCCTTGCTCATCATAACCATGCTATTGGTTTGTCTACTTAATACCCAAGGACAGAGAAGAAGATTTTCAAAGAAATAATGCATTTTCACTATATGACTTATAGAGCCCCACCCTAGCACCAGAACCCCTGATCCAGGGGCCATGAATTTCACAATTTTTAACAAGAGGTACTGTGAGCAATGCTCACTAAGAATACCCCCCGCTTACTCCAATCTCCCAAAGGGTGTTGGTAATAGGTATAAACTACCTCTTTTCTGAGTGTTGCTACTTCGATGTCCAGTGCGCATGACCTTTGACCTTTTGACCCCAAAATCGATAGGGAACATCTTCATCCCATGGGTAGTCCATATGTGTGATATGGTGACTGTAGGTGGAAAGGATAACGCTTTAGAGCCCGGAAACCATATTGCTACTTCAATGTCCAGTGCATGTGACCTTTGACCTTTTGACCCCAAAATCGATAGGGAACATCTTCATCCAATGGGTAGTCCATATGTTTGATATGGTGACTGTAGGTGGAAAGGATAACGCTTTAGAGCCCGGAAACCATATTGCTACTTCAATGTCCATTGCGCTTGACCTTTGACCTCAAAATCGATAGGGAACATCCAAACTTCCACCAGAGTTCGTTTGCTCACAAACCAAACTCTTCCACTTAGGCATTATGGGATAGCGATTTCTTAGACCGCGTATACTGTGACGTCACTGTAGAATGACGAAAAAACATAACGTCAAACGTAAACAACTTTCAAAACAAGAACGTAAACATCAAGTTTATAACTTTACACAATAATTTGAACAGTCTCCCTACTTTTGATCATTTTATGTTTAAAATAAAATCCATACTTTTATATTAATGCTCTTAATATCAATATCTTCAAACTTTTAACTGCGAACTACTTCTTTAGTGTAATTTGTCTGCGTGATGATAGCGGACTCACAATATACAAATATGTATATTGTGGTGCGTCACATAGGAGAGGTCTATTCGTAGGTGACGTAATGAGGCCTCGACGGGGAGTTTGAGGGAACATCTTCATCCCATGGGTAGTCCATATGTATGATATGGTGACTGTAGGTGGAAAGGATAACACTTTAGAGCCCGGAAACCATATTGCTACTTCGATGTCCAGTGTGCTTGACCTTTGACCTTTTGACCCCAAAATCGATAGGGAACATCTTCATCCCATGGGTAGTCCATATATATGATATGGTGACGGTAGGTGGAAAAGATAATGCTTTAGAGCCCGGAAACCATTGCGTCTACAGACGGACGGACGGACAGACGGACAACCCGATTCCAGTATACCCCCCCCCCCACAACTTGTTGCGGGGGGTATAAAGAGGCATCCTTGCTCATCATTACCATGCTATTAGTTTGTCTACTTCATACCCAGAGACAGAGAAGAAGATTTTCAAAGACTTTCTACATTTTCACTATATGACCAATAGAGCCCCACCCTAACACAAGAACCCCTGCACCAGGGGCCATGAATTTCACAATTTTGGTAGAGGGCTCAACGTTCATTATAATTATGCCCACAGTTTGGCTTCTTGATGTCCAGGAGTAAAGAAGAAGATTTTTTAAGATTACACTCATTTTGATGGTTTTTGCCCCACCCCTCAGGCCCCAGGGGGGCAGGGACCACGAATTTCACAATTTTTGTTCCCCTCCACCCACAGATGCTATATGCCAAAATTGGTTGAAATTGGTCCAGGGGTTTCAGAGAAGAAGCTGAAAATGTTCAAATGTTAACGCACGACGAACGACGACGGACAAAAACAGATAGCAATAGGTCACCTGAATGAATTTAGGTGACCTAAAAATGATTTGAGTGATATAAAACTATTTACAATGCGAGACATAAATAGTATTTATGATCATCTCTATCCAGAACTACCGAATTCATCAGCAACTACTACCTGCTTTTAACACAGTTAGTTCAAGCTTGTAAAACTGCGGAAAGATAACACTGTAAATGGGTTAATGTCATTTATTTACTGAAAAATAGATGACGAAGTTAAAAAAAATGGCATAAAATAAATAAATTGAACAAAGTAAATTTAAACTAATAACTAGAAATAATTGACCAGGGATTTCACAAAACACAAATAAGGATGAGTATATATTACATATTTCACGTAGTGAGTAGATGGCCCCAATAAAATATTCATTACCGTGCCCAGGGGTAGATAATCCAGTTATACACATGTATACATATACCTAGCTAAAGAAAGGATTTGCAAAGATGTATAAACTTGTATCGAGTCTATATACAACATGTGTTCAAACCATTTAATCCCGTGGGGGCCCGGGTTAGAATATAGGTCCTCAGTACCCCTTGCTTGTCGGAAGAGGCGACTAAATGGGGCGGTCCTTCGGATAAGACCGCAAAAACCGAGGTCCCGTGTCACAGCAGGTGTGGCACGATAAAGATCCTTCCCTGCTCAAAGACCATAAGTGCCGAGCATAGGCCTAAATTTTGCAGACAATCACCGACAATGGTCATATTCAAGCAATCAGACCATTTATTTCTTCTATAACATGAAAAGAAGTCTCCTGACAGCTAATTGAGAGAATAAATATATGCGGGGTTTCTTTAAGACAGGCCATTCCCTTCCCCAGGTCAGTGTACGGGTTAGGGATGTATCTGAACTCTTCTGTGAAACATAAAACTGTGAAAAGAATTGATCAAAGCAATAGGATACACGCGCGGATCCAGGATTTTTTGGTAGTGTTGGTCAAATCAAACCCAACCCTTACCCTCTTCAAATCAGCATCTGAGCATCATTAAAACAGAACAAAAGGGGTCGGGCCGATTCAAATACCTAGAAGACTCATACTATAATTAAATCTGATTTTTCAGAGACAGGAGACATAGGACGTGGATTCATGTGCTGGTGTTTTCTGGTAGGAAGTGCTATCTAGCCAAAAGAGACTTGATTGAAACAATCCTCGGTTTCCCTGTCTTATAAATGAATTTCCTTATGATGAACGAATTATCGGGCCATTCCGGCAAGAGGAAAACAACCTCTCGGAATGACCCGAGAAGTTGTGATGGAAACGAGGTAGTGACAGTCTAATAAACTGTGGAAGTCAATGACTTTATGACAAATACATTGTCAAGACGTTTGTTGTTGTCAAAAATGTGAAAGGTGCCATTTTAATACGTCGGATCCTTAGCTATGGTTAAACATGAAATATGAATAAAATTGTTACGTCAGTATATATTCTTTTGGGAACACTTTCCACATAATTATTTTATGATGATTTTGTGATATGTTTCTGCCCTCACTACCTTCCTCACTATTTAGCGCACAATACAAACGAAATAATTCATTTTGCCACAAAGCATCGTCATTCGTCATGATGGTACATGTATATACTTTGCAAATTTTGGGCGCTTTTACTTATAGGTAGACTAGTGATTGCTCTTTCGCCAAACGCTCAGAATTCAGAAGTGAGAACCACAGGTCTTTCGGATATGACCTTAAAAAACGGAGGCCCTCACTGCTGCGACCGTAAGCGCTAAGCATAGGTCTAAATTTGTGGTATTTCACCTACAGCTACAACTGGTGGCGTCTCAATAGGAGTGAAAAATTCTCGACGGGACGTAAAACAAAGGACGGACGATCCAACATGATTATTATCGTTGAATGTGCTTCTGTGCTTTCCGTTTTGGAGGGTAGCTTTTTGTCAGTTAGATAAGGTAAATAAACGCATTTTCCATTTTAATTCAAATATAAACTTTTAAGAACATAGGCAAAGTTTCTCATTGATACTAGTATATAATTTTTCGTGACATTTCACTTGCGTTCTATCTTGTTTCTACAAAACAATCTTGGGGTATAGATGTACATGTATTACCATGTCTGTTTTAGAGTTAACATATTTTGACAGTTCCTGATTGTTGCAAGTAAAAATCTTATGTATTACAATGAGTTTTATAAATTCCCATTTCTGTAGCAAAGGAGACAAAAATATTTGGTGCAATCGGGTATTGAACATTATTAGCTAGGTGATTTTAACACTGAGCTACTCCGGCCTATATACAACGTATGGTTATATTGCTACAATATAAAATGTAAACCTATTTCGGAAATTATAAAAGAACTCTTCATATCGAGGAGATGAAAAAATAGTTTTTGAAAAAATGTCAGAAACGTTGCGCATTAATATGCCGCACATATCGTCGCCGGGCGACCGAACGTGCCGTAACAACGGGTGGCCTTAATGAAAGGCGAAGATAACGAACAGTGATCAATCTAATAATCTATAAGGAGTTAGGCAAACACGAACCCCTGGACACACCAAAGGTGGGATCTAGTGCCTAAGAGGAGTAAGCATACTATGTCGACTGGTCACATCCGCCGTGAACCCTATGTCTTCATCAGGTAAACGGAGTAATCCGTCGTCAAAATAAATGTGTCAAGAACGGCTTAATTAAATGAAGATCATTTTATGATATACTGGACGGACTAGTGAAATGCTTTGCGGACTAGTGAACATAACGTTATCAGGCGTGGACAAATATTCTATCTATCTATCTATCAATAATGACCTTGACCTTGCAAAATGACACCGTATCTTATAAAAACCCCATTCTTACAAATATTTGGTCAAGATACAAAAAATGTAAACAGGGGATAGAGAGACAAGCTTGGTGATTCCTATTTCCCACCAAAGTTTTGTTTTCATATTTCAATTTCCAAACTGTGTATGCAGTTAATCTAGAGACCATTTCTATCGATGCAATACAGTTGATTTTAGTTACATGACCCAAAGAGACCCATCTTGGCGCCGGAACCCCTAGTTTAGGAGTCATGTGTTTCGAAGCCTCCAAACATATACATATTGTAATAAAAAATTGTAACTTTTCATGAATACGTTTTCAAGGTAGAACTTTTATACTAAGCAGATATTAGTTTATTTAACAGTTCATCGCAAACTCGGTGGTTTATATTAAAAATATTTCAAATACAGTATGTATCTTGTATGGTCCTCTTATATTAACGTCAAATGACTGTCCCATTTCCATTCTCAATGACCGTGTTGTGTGCGACAGCGTGGCGAGAATTCCATCGTCATCGAAAGCAAATCTTTTTTGACTTGCCCAGATGATCGAGCGGTTTTATCGCGCTGGTCACACACCTTGGTTCCGCAGGTCGTGAGTTCAACACAGGATAGGGGCGGAAGTGGGTATCCATATGTAGTGAATCTCTCTCTCTCTTCTCTCTCTATCTCTCTCTCTCTCTATTTATTTTTTTAATACATTTTCGGACATTTTTTCAATGTGATTTACGAAACCTTTGACCATGGGTTCATGGAACATCTTCGAAGTAATCAAGAGTCTGTGTACCACGCTAACACAGTACATACGGCCCCGAGAGAAAGGTCTGGCAAATTTATGTACTCATGATCCGGGACATAGATCAGAAGTTTTGTGTCATCTTAACCACTGTTTACACTGATGGTTCTAAAGAGCACCGCTTCTAGTTACAGCGTAAACTAGATGCTGTCAAAACCTTTATTTGATGGGTTGTTAAAACACCGCGTGTGAAGTATGACTTCACCATTGAAAGAGTGATACAAGCTCTAATAATAAAAAAGATGTTTTGTTTGCAAATAAGTAATATTTAGAGTCCAAATATCGCTGTGAATTGATGAATTATATGAATGCCTAAAAAGAAAAACATGCCTAAAAGACGCAGACGATCTTCTTCTTTTTTTTAAAAATGTTTATGAATATTGAAAATGTTATTTCTTAATATTTTTTTTAATTCCAAGGCTAAAATCTTCAAAAAAAATATGTGAACTGGTGAAAATATATATCATACAAATGCATTTTGAAAAGAAATTAAACTGAAATGGCTAAAATTCAGAAATATTGCTATTTTTCTCTGAATTATTAAGCCCCATCGGAATTATAAAAAGTAGTCCTAGAGAAACATTGTAATCAGAAAACTACATTCCCTTGATGTAAAATGGTTTACAAATTAAATGAATTAAAAAAGGAAACTAATTTCTTGATGATATGTGTATAAAATTAGCAACAATATGATTATTTTAGTAATTTCTATCAATTTTGATAGGGATCGGTACTTTTTTCTCTGCTTTAGTTCAAATCTGAAAAATAGCGACATTTCTTAAATTTGGTCATTTCATTTTAATTTCTCTTTAAACCCAATTTGTCTAATATATCTTTTTCAAATAACATGTTTCTTGAAGATTCTTCACCATGTTATCATTCCGGGGGGAAAATCATATAAAACAAATGCTGCACATATTAAGATGCATTGGGTATTATGGTGGACAGGTGCCCCCGAGGTCATCTCACCACCCGTCATTTTTTGACTGTTTAAATATCTTTAAAGTGGTTGAGATTCCATTACCCTTATTGAACGCAAATATATTCCTCTTGCACACGAAACAATGCACCGAGCACCAAGATTTTGTTCATCGTTTCTCCACCTCAAAATAAGAAAAATCTAATTTTCTAAAAATGTGTATGGTCAATGATTAATTTTATTTCATATTTTCATAAAAAGAAAGTATATGTAACTTTCTACCAAGAGATAATTATGAAAATATAATTTTATTTTAGAATATTGTAATAAAACCTGCCTTTTCCATATACTTCAATGTTAAATTCTAGGTGAAATAAATCAGGCAGTAAACAAAATTTTGAAAATTCCTATAGTGGATTATTTTTATTTGAAGGACCCTTCAAAATGATACCATAATTACAAATATTCCACCATCCATTTATTAGATATGAAATATGGTCATTATACATTGAATACCTTAAGATTGAAGCACGATAGGCGTTAGCGAGGTAAAAAAAAATTATGACACTTTACCAAAAGCTGGTGACGTCTTTACTTGAATGAGGAAATCTCAAATGGGATATGAAATAAGATAAAAAAAATATATATTGTGATAATTTGCCCGTTTTTTCGTACATTTCTGTTTTCGTAAGTTTAGACTGGTGTACAAGATTTGTCCAGCATATAGGAATGGTACCACATATAAACACGTGCCATCACTGTTAATGTACAGGTTAGGGGAAGTGAAGAGGACATTCTTTGTGTACACGATACGCTCACATTGTAATCGAAACTTTCAGGAATTGTACCTTGCCTAAATATCTGTGTTCCTATTCATTTTCAAGATTAGATTGAAAAGAGGTCAAATTAACGGGGCAATGTACCGGTAACAGAAATTCCGAATTTCCTTGAGTGCTAGATGTTGTGTGTGTTTAATTTCTTATTTCATTTACACATGTAGCGATGCTGTCTTAAAGAGTTGAAGGACAGAGTCATTGAGGAGCACGTTTGAGAAATATGTCATGCACGTCTCGATGTGCAGAGCCCTAGTTGATTATATAACCGTAGTTCATGATTCCGAAAGTTCTTGATTCCGAAAGTTCTTTTGATCACGTAAGTGATGAAAAGGTTAGTTGGTTGTATATTGTTTAACGCCCTGCTCGAGAATCTTTCACTCATATGGAGACGTCATCACTGCCGGTGAAGGGCTGCAAAGTTAGACCTATGCTCAGCGCTTACGGCCTTTGAGCAGGGAGGGATCTTTATCGTGCCACACCTGCTGTGACACGGGGCCTTGGTTTTTGCGATCTCATTCGAAGGAACGCCCCATTTAGTAGTCGCCTCTTACGACAAGCAAGAAGGTACTGAGGACCTATTCTAACCCTGCTCGTCATTCCGAAAGGAAAGTTTCGTCAAATAACGCCTCGATTGCTGCATGAAAGAAACGAACTGGTTCTTTGAATCCTTTTAGGGACACGTTCAATTCGGGTTGGACCACGTTGTACACTTTTGCACCATTCGACTATCGACAGGAAGGACGATATCGCGATAGCTACACTGGCGATGACATGATGACCCGGTAGAGCATTGTCGCGTTCTCATCATCGGCATCTTTTTATCATACGTCATCACACTATTTTGTCACTGCATCCTCGCGTCGTCGTCATGACAATATCCGCTTGCAATAGTAGGACAGAGCGATACTGAACCCCATGGCCCCATGGCTCCATCTGGGTTCCGTACTCTTGTCAATTGATACCTGCTCCGTTAAATCTTAAATAAATGACCATCTACCTCATTACCAAGATTAATGAGGTCTTTATCTGAAATATATTAATTACATTCAATGTTTGTACTTTAAAAACACATAAAACTTCTGATCTACATAAAAACAAGCTCATCGTATTTACTTCTGTTTAATAAACAAAAACACCAATAAACACGATATACTTTGTCAAATAAAATATCAACAAATAACAAACATATAAAATATTGTCAAATGCGTGCAATGGTTTAACATATCCTAAGGAGCCATTGAACTACAACTCTATAACAACAAGTATCGGAAATGCCTATTCCAAACTCGGACTCTATATCTAGTCTAAGACATTTTACAAACCACTGTTGGCAAAGCCTAAATACGGCGTACGTATCACAGAAATAATTGTTTGTAGATGTTGACGTCCAATGCTTTGGTTACTGTGACGCCAGAAGGTAGAGCCAAAGAGGGTCCATAAAGTTATTCTTAGAGCGAAAATTCAGAGGCTTCTCGATATTTTGTACCAGTCTCTCTGCTAGAGTCCGTTTTCTCTCGTTCTTCAGTTTTGTGAAGAAATGAAGGTCATTGTGTAGACTGTTACTGTGGGGATCGTTAAAATTTCCGATATTTTGTTTGTTTCCGTAAGATTCGGGATACAATTTGGTTTTTTCGAAGTTCAAAAATGCGCCATTCTGTGCAGGATACACATTTGTTGGTAAGGGATTAAACGTGACTGAAAGGGTGTCTCCTTGAACTGGGTCCACAAAGTTAAGCTTCTGCATCAAGCTATCGGTGTGTGATTTTTTGGCCGTGGTTGTCTTGCTGTTGTCTGTGGGAGGCACGGTGGAGGTCACAAAAGGATAATCCAAGTGATAGTCATAATTAAGGAACGGATCAAACGTAGGAGGGACAGTGGTAGGCGGTAACACTGAATCTGATTGGCTGAAACCACTTTCCCCAGGTTTAGGCAGTCGGAGTTGTGGACCGAGATTCAGAGCTAGGGATTCCTCTGCAAACTTATCAAATGGGTCCTTGATTTTCACTGCTCTCTGATACCATTGGCTTGCACGCGAATGATCCCGACCTGGAAAAATATCACAAATAAAATTATTGTACATGTAGATAAGCAACGAATGCCAGTATGAAAAAGAGGTGCATATTTGATGCACACACTTGAAGATGGTAATCCCAAGGTGTCTCAGATTCTATTTTTTAAATATAGACTTTAAGCGCGATATCGGGAATCTTGTTTGGTGATTTAGTTATCATTCAAAGACACAGCATTTTTATGTTTACTAAACCGGTGGTGAAGTTCAACATTTTTTGAAGGTTACAATTTGATGACTTACCCATGTGTGCGGACGCCACCTGATAGAGAAGAACCACCGCAAGATATTTCCAAGCATTCTGCAAAAACCAAAGAAACAAACATAGTGAAGATGGTAAGTTAAATATATATATATCTGTGTGTGTGTGATATAAATATAATATGATGAAACAACGGTCAAGCCTATTAACAGTGACCAGCCTCCATGTTGGTGGACAAGCTTGTAATGCCCTGTGACTGTGCTGTATTTACATGACATGATAGTACGCCGGTGTATAACACGTTTTTCGATTGAGATTTCTAGAGTACTGACATCTTCTGTGACAATCATTATTACTACATTACTATTTATATCACTACTTTAACACTGGGAAGACCGTCATGAACATTGAGAGTGGACGTCTTCAAAGAGTAAGGGTATAAAGATTTACATAACATGTTTTACAGGTTCTAAAATCTTGTTGTGTAAGAAATATTATAATCACATGTATATAAATTGTTTTGTATCTCAAATTTCAAACTGACTATCAAATCTGCGCGCGCATTTTAGTTAAGACACTTTCATACACCATTTCAAAAAATTCTACATCCAAAAAAAAAAAACAATAGGTGAAGAGCCGGTCCCCATTTCTGTCCTTTCTTATCTCCCCTTTCATTGCAAAAATGAATAGATAAACAGACAAACAAGGCATTTTCAGCCTAAGTATCAACTCCCGGAGTAATGGTTTCATTTCATAACATCATAACTTTTTTAAAATTCATTTTTTTTTTTTTTTTTTTACATTTTTAGATACGTGCAATACAAGGCAAATTGTGGAATTTAGAATCACAAAATTTTGATGAAGCATGGGAAAGTCCTTCTAAGTACAATGTCTAAAGTTCCTTATAGGGAAGACCGACGTGTACTAGTTGATCTAGGTCAGAGAGAGAGAGTTAATATGAGTCACTCGTGGCGCCGATTCCACTTTAAACCACACGCTGACAGCTGACGAGTTATGATGGCTATATGATCGCAAACTTGACCACATTTATAGTCCATCTAAATAAAAAAAGTTCGATTTATCGATTGGCAAACATAAAGTTTGTCGTATATGTGTGGTATATTTTTGCACATTGAAAAAGAAACAGACGTCATAGCATGTCCTAGGGTCGGAGATTTGTTAAAGGAGGCATCCCATCAGAGAGTGTCAATGGTCACTTGTTGAATTGTTACGGTACTCAGAGATACGACCTATAAAGATGCACAGTATGTAGATATATGTGTAGCGTCAAGGTTTCGATTTTCTACGACAGAAAATTCTATTCCACCAATGATTTTTTTTTTTTACACCGGCCTTGTAAATTGAATCTGTCGCAAGCAAATCATACTGGAAGAAATTTTACGACATAGTATTTTATAATCAAGTTATAACGTACTAAAATTTAGCAAAATATCGAGTTTTTTCAACTTCGTCTAGAAAACGTGAACTGTATATGGCAATCAGGATTATCTAGGATCAAGAACATTGCAGCATATCAAATCAAACAGGTCAATCACTGTTTTATTCATTTATTTTGTGTGTTTGTTTTTTGCTGAATGCAATCCACGATTTTCAAGTTGCTGGCCTGTTCTTATTGTCACGTGTTCATCATTTCATGATTATGAGAATGTGATTACGTGCAATTTGCTTCGATTTTTATTTTGAACTGCGTTTAAATATGAATATGAATTGAATATCCATGATTATCATTGGTGATGAAAGGAGACTATTTACTCCTTTTCTGTAACTCGGACATCGACAGGAACTACAATACCGTGATAGTAATGATAATAATGTCCTTTATTTAAACAGGATATCACAATATTAGTTTAAAAAATTAGTTTACATTGTGGTTCTGAAAACATATATACAGACAGCAATATTGTACAGATACAATATAAATTAACATATGAAGGTATGTTACATACGATATCTACATATATAAAATTGAAAATAAAGCTGAAAAGAAATAAATAAAACTAAAACTGAAAATAAACAAAACCAAATCTATATGGTTTTAATTTCCAGGATGAATAAAAATTCAAAGATAAGCGGATTTAAAAGTTTCCAATGTTGGGTAGTATTTTTAAAATTCTGGCATAATATAATATATTTGTCCCAAAAATTAATACCACACCACAATGTCATAATATCCGACATCCCGTAGAATCAGTGTGACTTGGTAATAGAGGATACTTATAATTACTCATTCCTAGAATAATAACCATAGTATCAAAATCTGAGCTTTTTGTGTGTTCCCACGAAAAAAAGCGACTAATGTAACCTCCCCCACCATTTAATCACAGGTGCATAAATTAAGCGGAAGTAATTTAGCGTGTACCTAACAACATTCGCAAACCAAAGTGTTGATTGGATAAAGAATGCAAAACTATGTTTTCCTATTGGTCAGATGGTACGATCGGTCTAAGCAATTGACGATATATTTATTGTGACAGACGATAATATTCTTGTAACTTTCTTGTCAACACTCATAACTGATAATTATTTTATGTGAAGAACACTACAGAGAAAACCGAACCTTGCGTAATGCCATTAACCAGTCCTGTAAACAACGAGCATATATATATATATATATATATATATATATATATATATATATATATATATATATATATATATATATCTGTGAGTAATTTTCTTATCAGCAATAGTAATAGTAGGTTGACAAAGTAAATTTTCTACATACTTCAATCCATTTATAATTAATTGCAAATACACACACACTCACACACACACATCTATATATATATATATATATATATATGTGTGTGTGTGTGTGTGTGTGTGTGTGTGTGTGTGTGTGTGTGTGTGTGTGTGTGTGTGTGTATACTGCCAAATGTTATTGTCAAATAATTGGTATGAAACTAGAATTTAGAATAAACCTGCCAATTCAGCATAACAATGAAATCGAATTGGTCAGGGACCCTCTCTCTCTCTCTCTCTCTCTCTCTCTCTCTCAACACTAGGGAGTGAGATAAAGGTACATTTGTATTGTATGTTGATTCTGATCTTGCTGTGTCTACAAAAGCTAAGGAAAGTACAACTGCAATTGTCGAGAAATATTTTAGTTTAGGATGCATATTAAGCAGATAAGTAGCAGACAAGTGTATATAATAAATGACAGAAATCCATCATTTAAGTTTTAAAGTTAAAAAGATCAAGTAGAGGTCTTTCATACCATTCGACATTACCCAAGTTTGAGTGACGATGACAGCAAAATGATACATCACAATTTATTTATATAAAAAAATAATTGGCTGATATCAGTTCGTATGATGGTAGTGTTACGTTAATGCATGCATATATGGAACAACATATAAAGTACGATATTCTGTGTATCATCATAACATTTCATATGCATGACTTTCAAATGTAAATCATTTTCCTCAAATGCATTTTTATATTTTTCTTCGACTGTTTTAGAATTTCAGAAAATGAAATATGAATAATGGAGAAGGTAAAATATAAGATGCTCTCTCTCTCTCTCTCTCTCTCTCTCTCTCTCTCTCTCTCTCTCTCTCTCTCTCTCTCTCTCTCTTTAACTTCAACACCTCGTAAAAAAGGCGTACATATCCCGTATATATTGCTGATTTCAGGTCTTTCTAACATCTGTTTGACATCTCTAGAAAGTGCAGACTTATGTACAAACGGAAACATTTTTTGTTGGGGGGGGGGGGGGGGGGGAAGGATGATTTTAGGTAACAGACTTTGTTATGTCTATATAAGTATGTATATATTTCTGTATTTTTATATAGTTTGTTTGCACACGTTGTGGAAGAAAACTTAGACATTTGGATTTGTCCAAATTAGAATTTCTCTAAATCCTCTCCCTCTCTCTCTCTCTCTCTCTCTCTCTCTCTCTCTCTCTCTCTCTCTCTCTCTCTCTCTCTCTCTCTCTCTCCATTGCATTCTTGTTTCTCTCCAGATTTTGTAGTTATTATATATCGTTATTTGTTTGATATAAACATACACAATTATTTACATGTACATGTAGATACCAGACATTACATGTTTACCGCATCATTCTCTCATTATCGATCATGTTATTTCTTCCGCAATCGTTATTTTCCTTCCCGTAACAAAACTATATATCAAACCCGAATTTAAATCTTAGTATCTTAAAATTCAAGTCTGTCTGCTTTATGGTCAATGGGCATTACTATTCCCGTGTATCATTACCCACTAGTAAAAAAAGAACTTACGGGTGATTTGATGAATTACGATGAGCAGGTATACGATGTTAGACGCGGGGGTCAAGGTCATGTGTACTATTTGTATCTTCCGTGAGCGGTCAAGACGTGTCAACGAATAGGTCATTCAAATTCATGATATGCTTTTTTAGGATCATTTATCAAAAACTTTTCTTTATCTGACGTTTTCATATTTTGCTTGCAGCATAAGATAGATAGTAATTAATAATAGATGTTGTATTACTTGTACTTAAACAGCATTTTGCAAGAACAATATATTAATGAATGAATAAATAAATAAAAATCCAATAAAACAACACACCACAAAAATCTAGAATTAGATTTTAATTCTCAGAAGCATTGTACATGTACACGTCTAACGTATTTTTTTTTCTCGAAGGGATGATAATTAACAACTTAAAGTTTTATATTCTTTCAAAACTTCCTACTTGATAGTTTTAATTTTTCAGTTAAATACATCATCAAAATGCTATAATTGTATAGTACGGATGTGTACCAGATAAACTGCTATGTATTTATTTAACAGAAGATGTCCCATACCTAGATTAACTTAATCTCTATACATAGATAACTTAAATCAATTCTTACGTTGATAGGAATTATTTTGAAGTATAGGTAAAATTATCTTAATACTATTGTATGTACAATGCAAATCAGAATGAAACTATCAATAATCATTTCTATTTTCAGACCTGTCAGTCTTAAGAACTACAGAACGTGCAGTAACAGAATCATAAATGAAAATTAAAAAAAAAAAAAACTTGAGATCAATATAAGACATCATCAATTGTCAGATTAGATATGAAGTAGTTTTTAAAGACAACAATGAAAGAAATGTGATGCTGAAATTATTTTTTTTTTTAACTGTCACAAGTTTCCTTACCATTGTTCAGGATTTTTGTCGTTAATCCTTTCACTGACTCTAAGATGAGGATGCTAAACTTAGCCACACCACTAGCGAGCTTGTGTTTCACAGGAATTATGAATGAAAAATGAACTGTCGTATTTTCTTATAGTTCCTTTAACTAGAATCACGGTCAGCGAAGCGTGAAGGTGCGGAGGGACGCTACCTACTGATCATTGAGGCGTGGTATCGTTGGCGATAGGTGACTCCTTTTTCATGGTCAGCAAGCGAACATACGCAGGCACCAGGCGTCATGGTTTGATACGTCTGTGATTTACAGACTTTCGCCGCAGTGAGACACCGCTGAGGAAGTTCCAGGTGTGATTAAGCGTCACTTGTTAACAAACAAACCTAATTAATTCTTTATTTTCTTTTTATTGGCGTATCGATCTATGTCTATCGGAAATACGGGTTGAATTTTATGTCATTTATAGCGTTTGACTTACAGTCTTTTGTTTTTGTAAACATTTCTAATATGTTTGCATTTATTTAAACATATGTAAATAAGAGACAAATACTCTCTCTCTCTCTCTCTCTCTCTCTCTCTCTCTCTCTCTCTCTCTCTCTCTGAAAGACCTAAAATGTTTGAATTGAATTTTCATGTCAAAATAGCATATTAGAAATTTTCAAACATCAAGCCCGATAAAAAGGAGTAAAAAGGAGTTGCATGGTTGTCTCTCTAAACCACCGTGACTTTTTGTTGATTTAAGAACATATTCTATTGTATAAATATACAGAGGGATTGGTTACAAGTTCTTTTTGTTGTGATGGACGCACCTTAATAACGTCCTAAGTTCATCAAGGAGATGGCTTATATAGACTAAGCCTGTTGCTGAACCTCATCAAATCATTGAATAAAAATACATGTATGTTGTTTGAACCTTAGTAATGTATACCAATGAAATCTAAAATCATTCTCCTACAAAAATTGTTGGATTCTCATACTCATATTTACAGTATATCAAATTAATTGGCGATTTTAAGTTATTCCATCTGTAAGTCTATTAGAATACGAAAATTTAAGAGTATACGAAAAAATGTGTTGCATACTCCTTCTTACTCTCATGAAAAAATAAACAACCCATTGTTTAATTTTAAATTACAGTCAATTAAATTTGCAAGTGTAAAACCCAGAGGTTTCTGGTTCTCGTTTCTCATAATAAATTACCTGACCAACTTCCTAATAACGCCGTACTTCATTCAACCTTCAGATGAAATAAACAGCGATTAATCTTCACATTGAAGCGATTAATTAATGAGGTAACCTCTTCAGTGAAGACAGAACTGACAATGTATCATTAAGTGTCTCTTGTTTCTCGTCGTTTCTTTAAAATTCATAATTTTTTAATGTTCTTTTAATTTGAATTGATACGACACGTTAATTAGACCTAAATAAGACAACGCCATTGCAGATCGTAAACTGGATTGGTACAAGTATCGGCCCGTCAGATCGGTACTAGTAAATCCCCCGCAATGTTTACGCGGATATTATTCAAAGACACAGACACCTGCGGTTATGAAACATTATGTCCAACATGCTTTCTAACAGATTATCAAGGATTTTGTTATGAAACTTTTGGTAACGATTACTTTTGGTGACTGTAATTATTTAACAATAACGGGCTTCATGAAGCATACTCTCATGTACTGTGAAAAATGGGTTTTTTTTCCACTTATACTTACATTCTACATTCACTTAGAGTCTACATTGATCTCTGTCAGAATCCCCAGTCGTTAATATATAAGGTACTATATTTATCAAGTACATGTAGTTCTATATTCATTCGCGCATTCTTTAAAATTGCAACGCCTTCATGAGAAAATGACTGTCATTACAATGTGTTAATATATCAAAGGCAAACACATCCAATTTGTAAATGTTTGGCTATATTGGTTATATTTATCAATTTAAGGTAAACATGTTACATAGAAATATATGGTATGGGATTGTTTATTGAGCAATGGTAATAACAAAATTTTAGTCTATTCAGCTTAAATAGATAGGGATTTTCTCTATGAAATCGTTAACAAGGATGAGAAAGCCATGCTTTAGGTTTTTGATAGAACATGTAGATTTTTGTTGGCCAAATTTGAAGATGTTCAGTGGTAGCTTAACGGTTAAAAGAATAATTGTAAAGATAGCCAAAATTTAATTTATATATATATATATATATATATATATATATATATATATATATATATATATATATATATATATATATGAACAAATTAGAATAATTTTGTTGCTCATTTTATAACTGTTTGCAAAGACGTCACAATCAAAGGGGCTGTGGCTTGAAATTTGGCATGCAAGTAGTTAAAACATTAATCTATTCAAGGAGACCGGCAAATTATGCATATCGCACATGATTTCTGATTTATTTTTAGGCATTTGAAGCGAGTGGGTAGTTTTTTTTATCTGGGTTAGGCCAGATAAATGACCAAATCACACAATGGTATTCTTTTATATTCCTTTCCTATGTAATGCACATAAAAAACAAGTTGTGAATTACCGAACTTGTCATTCCTACGTTCCTTGAGCAAAATTGTGGATATAAACAATTTCGAAGTTGGTTTTTACAGTATTGCTACTGTATAAAGGGTTAAATGACTTTTGTCTTGCAAACATTTTGTTTCATGAGGAGATGAATCGTTACATGTTGACCCATTGAAGCTTTTCTGCATGCGAAATTATCGACGTTTTAGTGTGAGTCGAACGTCCTCACCAAAAACCATTCTGTCGGTTCAAAACTTATTTTCCCCAGTCAAAATAGAGTTTGTAAATATACTCTCTCTCTCTCTCTCTCTCTCTCTCTCTCTCTCTCTCTCTCTCTCTCTATATATATATCCATGTATATGTATAACGTCAGTTGCTCCATACTAATACTCTCTGAACTTATGAATACCATTTCATAAAAAACATGAAATTTTGCGCATTATCATAATTTTCTCGCCGGTTATTTAAGAGAGAGTATGGTTTTGGAAATTATTCATTACATTTTATCAAAAGGTTTTAAAGGATGGGATCTTCTCTTAGTAAGTGCGTTGAGATGTCTTGGGGGGGGGGGGGTATGTATTCTTTCAACACCCACAAAAGTGGATGTCGCGGTTCCGGTTTTTTTTGCCCCCCCCCCCCCGCCCCCCTCCCCGTGTTACATGTAATTTTGATATAACCTTTTTATATCAAAAAACCTTGAAATTCCATTAGAGCAGACATAAATTGTAAAAATATTAGCCTTTGTTACAATTTTGTCCTATTATATTCTGTTAGTTTTGTCTATTTTAAGACTTATTTCAAAGTTTTGATAGATTTTTCTTACTGTGGAGACTCGGTACTTAAATGAGATATTTTACTACGCAATGAGTTTCACTGAAAATATAGTATCTGTACCCTATAATGCAAGTTCCCTAGCCACTGTTTTAGTGTTGGTGATCAGGTCTTCCGACAGTCTGTTAGAATTGTGCTCCTGTATAAGCTGGTTTCCTTTCTTATGAGGCAGAATATACCCTGGTATTCAAAGGCGTCCACATGAGAAGAGAATATCTCATTTAGATAAAAGTATATCGACGACGTTTTATCCATTAACAATGCTCAATTCCATTCGTATGTCGATCGTTGTACCCCCATTGAACTTGAAATAAAAGACACCACCGAGGCTTTCACATAATTGGATATTCAACATAACTGTTAACGGCAAACTGACAACACATAGTTGGATATTCAACATAACTGTTAACGGCAAACTGACAACTTAACTTTATGACAAACGGGATGACTTCAGCTTCTCCATTGTCAAGTTCATATATTTCTGAAACAATATTCCATCATCACCTGTTTATGTCTCTCAACTGATTCGATACGCGAGAACATGTTCTTCGTATGATCAATTTTAAGTCAAGGCAGACTACTGACAAATTAGTTCTTGTTACAGAGGTTTCAACAGTCTCGTTTAAATTCAGCATTTCACAACTTCGATATGGTCGTTAATTGTTAGATCGTTCTTTACATCTTATCTTGACTATGGATTATTCCGTTTACCTGATCAGGATATAGGGCTCACGGCGGGTGTGACCGGTCAACAGGGGATGCCTACTCCTTCTTGGCACGTGACCCCACATCTGGTCTGTCCAGGGGTCTGTGTTTGCCTTTCTCTTTATTTTGTATTCTTTATAGGATTTACGAGATCGATCTCTGTTCGTTATCTTCACGTTTTCATGTTAGAGATGTAAGAAAGACTTATGCGGCTTCATGGCCCACATGTTTCATAACTAAATAGAATATGCATTTATGACACATACTGTATCTTCTAATTTGTCTGAATGATGACGAAATTCGATCATTATTTTATTGACTTATAAATATACAGAAGGAATTATTGACTGCGGTTTTTTTTTATTTTGTTAGTCTTATTTATTTAGTTATTTATTTATGGACAGCTAGTCTCCGTTCATGTCAAATACTTTGACCAATACAAACACTTGTTTTGCGGGACCAAAAAATATAATGATAAATAAATCACGAGACAACAAGCACCTGTTGTTTATTATTGGATCGTGGTGCGCTCAGTTACTACAATTGAGCATTCTACGGAAGGATTTACGACTAAGACCATTATTTTCAATTAGTGTAAAATGTTATCTTGTGTTAATATCTACTGTATCTTCATTTATTTCCCATAAATTTGCCTTTTTTTTTTTTTTAAAAAGTGCAGCATCACAATAAATTGCAAATGTGTATACCAGTAATGTCGAAATCCACCAAAAATCGTTTATACTTTTAAAAACACATCGATAACTGCAAGGGGAACTAAGTCAGACGGGCAGTGGTTGGTGTAAAGTTTAGAGGTAAAGTTCAAAAAGTTGCATTTTTAAAAGTGCAAAACTATAGTTCATCACTTATTTTACATTTGGTTTATTGGGGAGGTGGGCTACTGAAAACATTTCGCTTTCTCATATATATTCCGCGCTGACTACATCTGCCTAAATGACGTTGCTTTGAACACTAAGTACTGCATGTATGCGAATTCTTCAAATAATTTAGATCGCCGTACACTTAATCAGCAATAATTGATCACAATAACAGTGAGTTTGATGACGAGAGCGTGGTGAATAGGTAAGGAACATTCCTTCAACATTCCTTGTAGTCTCTAATCTCATCCATTAACACAGAGCGCACCGGAGAAGCACCTACACGTTGTCTAGATCTTCGTCAATTATTAGTACTGGAGTGGCAAGCTTAACACGTCTAATCTTTGCAGAGATCTCCACATTGCAAAACGGTCCCTGGAATAATTTTATGGCCAAAATTTAAATATTATTTTATTGTATTATACATTTTCAAATAATCGAAGAAAATATACCTGCATGAAACCCTAGCTGAAAGATGATATAACATCCTAATTACTACTTGTTTTTATAGGTACTCACAACACAACAGAAATGTCAAATGTATCCCAAACTGCCACGGGAAGTTCGTCTCAGAGTGTCTAGAGAATGTTCTTTATACTCGTATGTCTGGCAATGATATACCTGGTGCAGAGGAAACAGCATATGAACCGATAATTTTATCTTTAATAATGATAGTGGGTGTCTAAATACCATGGTGTGGTATAGACCCCTACCATTATTATTGCAGGGAAAAAAAAATTCCGGTTTTTGTGGGAACGGTGACGTCATCAGAATGGCTGACAGAGGGTAGATAAAATGTACCCGCAGTGTGTATTTTGTGACAGAGATGGATGCGGAAATACAGAGTAGCGTCCTCGCGATGTTTTCGATCGATAGTTTGGTGGTCTTAATTATCTGGAAGAAAGATAATCAAGTAAATTATACCGACACAAATACGTACATTATTCTACCACTCATATAAAAAAAACCCATTGTTGCGTCAAATGGTTTATTGGATATTTAATACCATGACATCACTCGCAATGGTTGCAGGCCTTATAAAAAGGAACTTGATTTTGTATATGTTGCAAACATCACCGTCGTAAATAGAAATTATTACCACATTGTAGGAATTGTTGAAGGACAGCATATATACATTGTATCATAACGAAATTTTGTTGGAAACCTCGGACATTATTCTCCAAAATAATTTCCTACACGGTCATAACCTTATATTAATTGAAGATTGCAGCCAATGATAGTTTGCTTTGTCTGCCTTTTCACAATGTTATTGAATTATCTTTCATCCGCTTGTGAGAATTGAAAACACTAATTTGTACTTTACATAATTTATTAGCAATCACATCACAAAAACACAATACACACAGTGTTGGATGAAACTGATCGCAAAATTTAGTAGGAGTCAAGGGAGACAACTAGGATACCATAAACCAACGGGCAAACTAGTGGCCTCGCTTAGATGCGAGTGCCATGGAACCTCATGCCTGACACGCATGGTGGCTAGGCACACAAGCTGCACAGCTTTTACACCCTGTCTCTGGCTTGCTACCTGATTTAGAACTTTAACACCAACCAGCCTGTAGCCTCTCCTCCTTTTATAGAGGTAGAGGGGGTCTGAGCACTGAAATGCTGCAGGTCCCAAGCAGTTTCCAGTTATTCCAAACATTTGCTCAATGGCATTAAACTTCCATGTTAACACACACAGCCATGAGACATCCTTCGTGCTTTGATGTAGATGGGCAGAGACAACAGGTTAAGCTTGAACATGAATGGTGTCTCTCTTGACCCTGCCACAAACATCGATATTATGTTCCTCACCAAAATTTGCTCTTGGATAATATACATCTACTCTAAACTAATGACAGGTTATAGGAACCAATCAGAAATGACAAGATCCCGCAAACTATTGAGGAGGGAACATTTTGCCCTTTCCCCCTGAAATAAATTCCAAACCACCCTGTCTATTATTTAAGTAAGCTTTGTTTCCACTTTCAGATAAATGAGTTCCGTCATATCTAAATAAACTGGTTTGATGAACATTGATATTTCTGTCGTGAACAATGCAAGCTCCATTAACTTCAGATGTAACCAATTTTCTAATAGCCTTATCAACCTTGCGCCGTTTTAAATCAATCTTAGCCCCACCCTTACCTAGAGGTGCACCATACCAGTAAAGACGGGGAAGCATTGCTGACCAAATAAACTACGGTTTTTGAAGCATTACATTATAGCGATACCAACAACATTGAATTTCGTGTGAAAATCATAGAGCAGTATTGCCAGATGTTATTAGATCATTTGACCCTGCATGGATAAACAATACATCTGGTTGTGGTTGATGCTTGAGTTCCGCAACAGTTTGTCAAAGTCTTGCCATTTCAGCCCTCTTATTCCCTTCCAAATGATGTCAACCCCTAGATTGAGGTTCTTTCCGCCCAGTCTCCTCCGTGCCTCCTCACCAGCCCAATAAGGTATTGAAAATCCTACTATCCAAACTGTCTTGAAACCTGGAATACTTTGGCAAAATTAGCCTGTATTCTATTTTACTATACTATTACATTATAATCTTATGTAGTTTTGAAAAGCATTTGACTCCCATCTTCCCAAAGATTTAATTTCTGAATCTGAAACCCCTTGTTTGGCCATATCTGTAACTCTACCTATTCTAAAGATATGAAAGGTGAAGATAACGAACAGTGATCAATTTCATAACTCCTATAAAGGTGAAGACAACGAACAGTGATCAATCTCATAACTCCTATAAAGGTGAAGACAACGAACAGTGATCAATTTCATAACTCCTATAAAGGTGAAGACAACGAACAGTGATCAATATCATAACTCCTATAAAGGTGAAGATAACGAACAGTGATCAATTTCATAACTCCTATAAAGGTGAAGACAACGAACAGTGATCAATATCATAACTCCTATGAAGGTGAAGATAACGAACAGTGATCAATCTCATAACTCCTATAAGCAATACAAAATAGATAGTTGGGCAAACACGGACCCCTGGACACACCAGAGGTAGGAGTAGGTGTCTAGAAGGAGTAAGCAACCCCTATCGACCGGTCACATCATGTGGTCTAAAATGTCCCTGAATGTCATTAAATTGAAGTGTTTTCTGTAGCATGCAATTAAACTGGTATCTTGATACATCTTTGTTATCCATATGAATGAAAAATAAAATGGAGCCATTGTTAGGGCGCACCTGTAAAAACTTGAGTACCCACTGCACTGGACAAGTATCAGAATTGGCTTGTTTGTAAATCTGCAATGTAGTTGTATTTCCAATTTGGTCAGTTTTAGACCTGGGAATTAGAATGCTGACATTGTTCTTAGTAATAGAAGTGTGTGCCCTATGGATAGACAAGACTTCACTAACCCTAAGCAAGTCGTGATATGCAATTGAAAAAATTGTGGAAAATAACACTATCTCATAGGGTGATCTACAGACTGATGGCAATGCTGGGTTATTCATTATGTATTGTTATGTATCTAGTTCGTCAATACAATCTATCATTGGGTCAAATGCTGTCTGACGTGTTTCATACCGTTTGTTAGGCCGTTCTTGGCACACTGATTTTGACTACGGATAACTCCGTTTACCTGATCAGGATATAGGGCTCACGGCGGGTGTGACCGGTCGACAGGGGATGCTTACTCCTCCTAGACACCTGCTCCTACCTCTGTAGTGTCCAGGGGTCCGTGTTTGTCCGACTATTTATTTTGTATTGCTTATAGGAGTTATGAGATTGATCACTGTTCGTTATCTTCACCTTTCATTGGTTATCCATGCAGGGTCATTGCAAAATAGATATCGTTAATGGGATTCGTGGATCTACAGTGATACCTCGCTTCTTATGAAGACACTGCAAGGGTTTTTGACAATAAATGATGGATTGATACCATGTATGTCTCTTAATTTGATATGATAGGGCACTAATGTATAGTGCAGCTGTTCTATAAGCTGTACCTGAAATGGGCAATAATATTTAAGCAAGTGGTCGATGGGAATAGGAAAAACCAATGCAATCCCACAGTTACTCAAGAATATTTTGAAATTGGTAAAAGCCTCCTGATAAGCTTTATATGTGTTGACTGAGAGGGAACCCTGAACAAGCCTGTTTGCCTCACTTCTTAAATTTCCCAAATGTTCTTGGGAAATAATGTTGGCCATGAATCTGCTGTCGGTGCTAGTCGTCGGAATTTGCCCCACTGTGAACGAGAGACAATCCGCGATCAAATTTAACTTAGATGGTATGTGTCTTGCTTTAATTAAGATATTATGCTTGAGACATGTTAGAACCAATTTTCTTACAATTTTCATGACCCTAGGTGACCTTGATGTTGTTTTGTTGATGACATATTGTCAATGTAAAATAAGATTCTGTAGTTGGCAAATTGATGCTTCCACAATTCAATAGCTACCTGGACTGGGAAGAGCTCTAAAATGGTCATGTCTCGTGCAAACCAAATACTGGGCCACTGAGCGTATGCCCACTTGCCTGCAAAAATATTCCCAAAACCACCGAATCTCCCCCTGCATTGTCAGTGTAAAGTTTAAGAGTGACCCATATGCTCTTTGTAATGACTGATATACCATTAAATGATTGAAGGAAGGTGAGCCAGACTTGAAGGTCAGCTTTCAGTTCTGATGTTACCCGGGTATGGTGGTGTGGTTTGCCAAGGCCGATTGTTGCATCGGTTAATCGTCGACAGAAAGTCCTAACTGGAGCTATGACTCTACATGCAAAATTTAAAAGCCCCGATATGGACTGAAGTTGCTGAAGTATTACCTTTTCTAATGTCATAATATCAAGAATTTTGCGTTTGGTTTCATCAAATTTTTTCCAATGGTAATTTCATGGTAATTTCCACCTTATCAAATTCGATGCCCAAGAAAGTAAGAACTTGGGTTGGATATACTGTTTTGTCACTTGCAATAGGAACCCCCAGATCACTGCACAGGGAAAGAAAGAGGTTCAAGGTATTTTTGCTTATGGAATACTTTCTTCCGCAGAAAAGGAAGTCATCCAGATAATGCTGAATGGAGGAATTTTGTGAATGATTCTGTATCAACCAATGCAGAAAGCAAGCAAATCTGTCCCAAATTGCACAACTTATCTTACACCCAAATGGAGGCATCTTGTCATAATAGAAGGCATCATTAAAGCAAAAACCTAACAAATCGAAATCCGTGCTATTAACAGGTAGCAACCTAAAGGCTGATTTGATATCTGACTTGCTGACTTGGCAAGATAAGCCCCCCCCCCCTAATTTGGCAATAATGTCAGCAGCATCATCTATAGTTGGATAGGTTACAGAACTCTGTTCTGGGTCGATAAAATGATTTATTGAAGCAGTTTCTGGATATGATAAATGGTGAATAAGGCGGTAGTGGCCATCGTTCTTGGGGACAAGGCCTAATGGAGGAACTTGCAAAGTTGGAAAAGGTGGTTCTATAAAGGGATCCGCAACTGTCCCCAATGTAACCTCTTTACAAATCTTTAGCTCTGCAACTGAATATTGTCTGCCTAAACTTGTTAAGATTCTTTGAAAACCTGGGTGATCTAGCACCAGAATATTGTAATTCAAAGCCATGTTGAAAACCTTCCCTTAAAAACTGATTATCTGAATAATTTTGTAAGTAGTAAATGACTCGGTCTAATTTTATGGGGGTATTGCCCAATTTATACAGCTGACTGTCAGTGTAAAGTTTAAGAGTGTCATTATTGACCCATATGCTCTTTGTAATGACTGATATACCATTAAATGATTGAAGGAAGGTGAGCCAGACTTAGAGGTCAGCTTTCAGTTCTGATGTTACCCGTTGGAAAAACAGTTGTTGGTTGGATGGTTTCCTCCGCATCTGAGCTTGAACCTGTATTTGGGGAAGAAATTACACTTTTTACCCTGATTGAAATGATAGCAATATTGGGTAACAGCAGAAGTGCTGCTCTCATCTGAAAATTCTTTAGTATTACTGAAATGAGTTTGACTTTCGAATGCACTTTGACTGGTCATATTAATAGCCAAAATTCCTGACTGATAATGCCCCAGGAGGATTCAGGATTGCTAGCTTTGCGGAGACGGTATTGTTCATCATATGTGTACCAGCCTTGGGATCTAGTGGCAGCTAATCTGATGT
The DNA here is from genome assembly GCF_947568905.1 of Ostrea edulis. Taxonomy (NCBI): domain Eukaryota; kingdom Metazoa; phylum Mollusca; class Bivalvia; order Ostreida; family Ostreidae; genus Ostrea; species Ostrea edulis. The sequence goes on along the minus strand of NC_079168.1, from coordinate 85,171,064 downwards.
CTCGCATGTATTTCAAAAACTCCTGGGCCCGAGCTCTGCATTTTTCCAATATAACACTCATGTAAATCATGAAGGCATTATTCTATTTTTCAATTGTCAGATATGATCCAACATTAGACCTGACAATACAGAATTTTCCATCCCTGATTTTAATTTCGCCTTGACCCCCCAAACTACTGTTAATTTCTTTTGCTGATTTCAACAGCAAACCTAAATCAATAAATTGACCATCCCAAATTTATTGCTTCAGTTTCAAAGGGATGTGTTGACCTACATTATCAAAATAGCTAATTTCTGGTACAGGAGTGAAATCAGAAAGATTTAAATCTAAGAGAAAAATCAGAGTTATCAATATTACCAAAGTTGACAGGCCCAAACTCCCCCAAATCTGGTGCAGCCTCACTCTCCGGCATTCTCTCTGATGATTCCTGGGCCTGGAAGGGTGGGGTGGGGGGTGGGGTGGTTATATCTTGTTCAACTCCAAGCTTTTACTGCCTGGTGTTATGGCGAGACTTTTTCCGCCCTCTGTCCCGGGCTGGAGAAACCACTCCCCCATATCTTTGGTGGCATTGGATTGGCCTTGATTGTTAATGCTGCTGTAACGTGCTATTATTGCTTCCACTTGAGTGGGATGTAAAGAGGAAGAGGAAGTTGCAATACTAGTTAACTCCTCCTGATGCTAACTTAATATAAGTTAGCTTGTACCAAGTTGAGTTCTATTGTATAATGCTATTCACTCAATTAAATGAGATTATTTCATATTAATTTCAATCATCTATATTGTTATCAAATAAGATGCTTCAGGTTTTAACTTTGTTTATTCACTAAACCCTGGGGAATTACTTTAAGTTTGAAAGATAAAGACATTATGAATCCACACTTATTGCATAACTATTGCATGAAATCCCATGTTTGAAGGTCTTTTTCAGAATTGATAGGACAGAACAGGTATTTTCAAACTATCTTGCAAATACGGAAGGATTGCATTAAACATTTGATAAGTTTGCAAAGTTTTGCCATCGTAACTGTTGTTGTATATGTTCAGAACAAATGATGTTGACATACATGTATATTTGTTACATCCATTAAGGAATTTCGTTCTCGGTCCTATCTATACATGTGATTATTATAGTACACAAAACGCTACTGTGTCACTTTGGATTTGATTCAGAGTAGGTAGGGATTCTAAGGGTCAAAAGCGGCCCCCATTTTTAATTTTCATCGGAAATTCTCTGCAAAGTTTTCAGGATAAGTCCTATTCAAAACGTAATATTTTTCATCAATATTCCATATTACATTTTTAAAATAAGTATGATTTCAGCAAAACAGGAAAGCACACATTGACGATACGCAGTCAACCAAAGGTTTATATTTGTCACGTTACACGAACAAATACAACGGTTTTATTTTCAATTGCAAGAATTATATTGTCATAATTAATTATTTAAAGGGACAGTAAAGGTCAGTTTGTTCATTTCCTGTAAATGATGACGTACAATTTCATGCATTTGTAACAGCAACTAGAATCTTCCCTAAATTTTAGCTTCCTAGACAAGAATTCAATCTGAGATGCTAAATAAGTTGGCTCCTAGTGTAACTTTTGACGAACATACAATTCAAAGTTGATAAATATTATTCCTTATGTTAGAATTGTGATCTTTGTTTGTTTGGTTTACGTCCTGTTGAGAATTTTTCACCCCTATTCAGAACGTTACCAGTTGTAGGTTTAGACCTATGTTTAGTGCTCACGGCCGCAGTAGTGAGAGTTTTTAAAAAGTGCCAACGCCCGCCTGCAACGCGACACAGAACCTCTGTTTTAAGGTCATATCCAAAAGACCCGTGCATGCCGAGCGTTGGTAAAATTTTCTCGAGTACCAAGAGATTTGGTGCCGAGCGAAGCGAGGGACAAAATTGAGTGACGAGAGAAAAGTTTAACAACATGCTTAGTACATGTTTCACACGAAAAATGAAAACTCTTTATGATCTCTATTTGACTTATTAAAACCCTTCAGTATTTTTTATCCTTTAACCAAGATCATCAGAATTTATCTTGACGGGTGTAATTTTGTATTGGTTGGGTTTGATAATTTGTGCCCTCAATGGCAGTTACTTGTATTCAATAGCCAGTTGAAGGTCCACAGTGAGTAGTTTTCAAGTATCATTAGGATTTTTGTACATATTCAAAAAACATCTTCAGTCATGTTTCATTAAGAGTGCCTGCCATGTCTTTTCAAATGGATTTAAGTTAAGAACTTACTAAAACTATTCTTTTGGACATTTTCGGGCATGATAGAAAATACTTCCATGCGTTTCCTAAATATCATTTCTGAAAATGATCTTGATAACAGACTATTTGGGTGACCAACAAAAACGGACCAGATATGCTGATAGAGAAATACAAAACTGGCCCTGTGTGTTTTTAATTTGTTTCAAATGATAGATTGCTGGATATGTCGCTTTGTGACCGAATCCCAAACACAAGATGGTGAGTACATATCTTATATATTTTCATGAAGTGTTAGTGATGGGGCATACGGATGTATATTTAATTGCTGGGATAAGATTGAGAAATTCCTTTCAAAATTAAGGATTATCTCCCTCATATATAGCTCTGATCCTTAGACGAATTTGGCTTCAGTCTTTGACACTCTGTTTTTCCTTTTAGCTCTTACAAGTTTATTATTTCGGATTTCCAAAATTTCGGCTAGGGCATCACTGTTCAAGAGACATTATTTGTCGAAATGTGCATCTGGTGCATCAAAATTGGTACCGTATAAGTTTTACATGAGAGAGAGAGAGAGAGAGAGAGAGAGAGAGAGAGAGAGAGAGAGAGAGAGAGAGAGAGAGAGAGTGTAAATATATCTTAAATAGACTTAATTATCTTACAAGTTGTCATCTCAAAAGCTTACAGAAAGTAGAAACTGGCTATTGAAAACGACTTTTGAAGGTGATTAGTGGGGAAATTCACATTTTTGGATAAATCAGTGGTTCTGTATTTTTTTTTTTTCATTGAGGAGGGGGAGGGGGTGTATGTAAGATCTATTTGTGTACACGCTAACCACACTTCAGGTGTTTGTGATGTAAATTGTCGAGAAACAGGTGTTCATCCTTGACGGGCTCGCCAAGATATCCAAGTCACATATTTAGTATCCAAAACGAAAGTAACAATTATTCTACATTTAATATCTACAAAAATCGGTCAAAATTACCTTTTAGGGCAATAACTTCAACGTTGGAAAAAAGAAAATTTAACAATTGTGAAGATTTAATCATGATGATCATTTTTTGTTTCTAAAATTGATTATCTTATTCTTTTTGTGTCAAAGATAACAGCTACAAAAGAAAGAAAGAAAAAAGAGGGGGGAAAACGAAAATTGTGAAAAACTAGAAAGTACATATATAATTACATCAGTGCAGAGTTCTTCACTCGTTTCAAGACTCACCTCGGTTAATTTAATTGTGGTTACAACTTGTTTATTCGTGGCCACGATTTATTAATTCACCTTAACGAAGTTATCAATCTCATAACTCCTTTAAGGAATACAGAATAGAGAGTTGGGTAGACCTGAACCCCTGGATATACCAGAAGTGGGAACAGGTGTATAGGAGTAAGCATCCCCTGTCGACCGGTCACATCCCCCATGAGCCCCATATCTTGATCAGGTAAACAGAGTAATCCGTAGTCAAAACCCCTGTAACACCATGTTTGTCAGTAGCATGCCTCGGTTTGAAAAAAACTGATCATACGCAGAACAAGCTCTTGCATATCGAATCAGTTAAACACTATACAGGTTATAAAGGAATATTGCTATATAAATATGGGAAGTTGATATGTATAACCATCCGTAGACGTAATCTGGTATTTAAAAAATTAGAAGGAATAGTTTTTAAAGAATGATATAGACATATATATTTACATTTGATAGTTTTTCCCTTTTTAATTCTGTTCTATAGTTTAGAGTTTATATGTCAATGATGCTTAAAGCTTGGCACTTTGTCAAACCATGATCCTGGCAGGTCATGTGTTGACTGCCAGACATCGAAAACAACGAGTGCATTTTTCTTCATCTATAAATTTTCTTACATATTTTTAAAGGAATGATCACATGAACCCAAACCAAACTTTAGACTTTTCGCAAAGCAAACAAGAGGCCCATGGGCCACATCACTCACCTGAGCTCATATTTAAAGATATTTCCTATTCGCATGTAAAACTTTGATCCCTAACTCCCAGGGGCCATGAGTTTTACAAAATTGAATCTGCACTATGTCATGAGGCTTTCATGGAAATGTAAACTTCCCTGGCCAGTGATTTTTAAGATTTTCCCTATATATTTGTATGCAAAATTTTGATCGCCTACTGTGGCCCCATCTTACCCCCGGGGACCATGATTTTTACAAACTTCAATCTGCACTATGTCAGGAAGCTTTTGTGCAAATGTAAACTTCTTTAGCCTAATGGTTCTTAAGGAGAAAGTTTTTAAAAGATTTTTTTTCTATTTATTAGTTATGTAAAACTTTGATCCCCTATTGTGGCCCCATCCTAACCCCAGGGGTCATGAGTTTCACAAACTTGAATCTGCACTATGTCAGGAAGCTTTCATGTAAATTTCAGCTCTTCTGGCCCAGTGGTTGTTGAGAATATTTTTAAATGAAACCACCCTATTTTTGCATTTTTGTGACTATCTCTCCTTTGAAGGGGGCATGGTTCATTTGAACAAACTTGAAAGCCCTTCACCCAAGGATGCTTTTGGCCAAGTTTGGTTATAATTGGCCCAGTGGTTCTGGAGAAGAAGTCGAAAATGTAAAAAGTTTACAGACGGACTGTGGTCTGCTCGAAATCAAGAACTCTCTTGAGCACATCTGAACAGTATTGGTTGAAGACAGATGACGGACAACAGGCAATCAGAAAAGTTCACTTGAGCTTTCAGCTCAGGTGAGCTAAAAAAAATCATGCGACTATCTGACTTTATTATTTCATTCCCTTTAGGCAAGACAGTTATAAATACCTACATATAGAACTAAATCGGGTTCTACAGTCAATTCAGTAGATGTTAATGTAATTATGGGCATCATTTAACTTCCCCGCAATACTGGCATACGTCATATCCCCCTAATGACAACAAAACCACACCTCATTATTTAAACTAACAGTAAAACAACTGATGAACTTTTTTTTGCTGTGCAAGATTGATTGGCTCAGTGGCAAATAAATTTTGTGAACATGAGTTTGGTAACCAAATAACATTTATTCATGTGCATATTAGAAGAGTTATCATGATTTTATAATTAGTGCATCAAATGATTGGTGACAACTTAAGAGAATCGAACAGCCCGAACTTACATATAAAGAATTGGACAACACAACTTTGAGAATCAAGCAACTCGACTCGAGATTCTTACAACTGACTTCATAAACTTTTGCCATGGAAAGATTTATTAACAGTCTGTAATTTTTTGCACGTCAAAATTCACATCATACTTTTGATTAAGGAAACAAATATAAATCTCAACTTCAATTTGTATTTTTCAATTTTTCAACAAACGAATGGAAGTGTATTGAAATAGCAATGAATAAATCCCAAGAAAATAATCAAAATGCAATTAAACATTACAGCACGGTAGACAGATCCTAGCAATGAGTCTCTTCTGTACAGTCTCAAGGGCACGTTTGTTCGTTTTATTGTACTGATGAACAAACTGTACCGATAGGCATCAGAATACTATTACACAGCAAGATTTCCTTATTTCTGTCAATTAGATAAGTCATCACAAGTTAGCTGATCACAATTCTTCAGAGAACAAAGCAGAAACACCATTCTACAACTTAAATCTCCTCAACATTCTTTGGAAAACTATTAATACAGCATGCAAATTATATGAAACCATTAAAGACTTTCATATTTTTTCCAGTATTGTGTGCAACCAACACAAGATTTCAGAATGACTGAGTACACCACGTACTTGTGTACCTACTGATCTGCTGTCACACTCGCCTCCTTTTATTAGTCTTGTCAGATGAATCACTACTCGGATCGTAATCATCATCCCCTGCTTCTTTGCCCTCGTCCTCCGAGACATACACTCGCTCCGGCTCGTATCGCTTCCTCTTTGTGGATCGGAGATGCTTTTTTTCTTCAGTGTTAATCTCCTCATCCTCAAACATTTCCGAGCCTTCCTCCTCCTCTTCTCCCTCCTCTGAATGATTACCTTTGGTGTCATCTGGGTGTGATCTACGTTTGTATGTATACTTGCGGGGTATTGATTTTCGGGCTTTCCTTAGTGACCTGGAGTTACTCTGATCTGAATCTTTTTCATCGTCACTGTCGGAGTTCATTGTCTCTGAGAGACTGTCATTCTTTCCTTTTCCTTTGCTCTCGGACTCTGGCCTCGACCGATCACTGAGTTCATTCAGAAAACTTACTGCCTGCTCCTCCAAGTTTTCTGTGCTTTCATTTAATCCATGTTTAACTTTTTTATGTCGATTAAGATTTCCTGTAAAATTGAAAACAATTTCAAAAACTTTGTATTGCATGAACAGTGTCAACTAGATTTCTGCGAGTATATAACCACATTGTACATAATGAAAAGTTCACATTCTTTTTGTTTTCATATTCCATATTGCATTACCAATAAAGTATGGTTATATATAGTTTCTTTACATATGTAAACCATTTTTCCTTCAATACATACAAATGCAACCATTGGCACTAAAAATCATGGTTAGGTACTCCAAAAAATCCATGAATTTGAAGCATATCGGTATAATTATGAGCACACAAAATGAAGAGAGAGAAAATGGTTTATACGATATAGGTCTTGGATGACTTTTATTGATAAAAATGGCTAAATTCACTTCTACTATTACTATGCATCTGTACCTGTGTTTTAAACCTTGGTGACTCAAAGGAAATAAAATATGATGAAATATATGCAGGTATGCCACTGTCCAACCATTGGTCATTTGTCATTTTCTTACTTAAAATTTACATAATAATCTGTGACAAAACTACAAAACTCACACCTGGCTTTAAGTTGAACTTTTCAAATGTTTAAAATGAGAATAGTGACAGATGGAGACATATTGGTGTAGAAAATTGTTAATCTTATTTACATAACATCAACAACAACAAAAATATGTCATAAATGATGTCATTTGTAAATTGTGCATCGTGTATCTTTATTGTTTATAAGGATTACACAATTGTTTACTTGTAAAATTGAAGGGCTGATGGAAACCTACTAGAACTGATTTCATGAATCATGAGTGCAAAAAATTCATAGTGTCTGTGAAAACAATATACTCCAATCATGTACATGTACCAGTTTGTCTGCGAGAGTGTGTGCGAGTGTGTCTTCGAGAGTGTGTGCGAGTGTGTCTGCTAGAGTGTGTGCGAGTGTGTCTGCGAGAGTGTGTGTGAGTGTGTCTGCGAGAGTGTGTGCGAGTGTGTCTGCGAGAGTGTGTGCGAGTGTGTCTGCGAGAGTGTGTGCCAGTGTGTCTGCGAGAGTGTGTGCGAGAGTGTCTGCGAGAGTGTGTCTGCGAGAGTGTGTGCGAGTGTGTCTGCGAGAGTGTGTGCGAGTGCATCTGCGAGAGTGTGTGCGAGTGTAGGTATCTATGTATCTGTTTATACAGAAAAATGTCAAAGGATATTGAAGTGGAAGTAGCAGTGTATGCATCGTCACAAACCACGGGTTATTGTTTCATTTCTACATGTATTTCACAAACCACGGATTATTGTTTCATTTCCATATGTACTTCACAAACCACGGGTTATTGTTTCATTTCTATATGTACTTCACAAACCACGGGTTATTGTTTCATTTCTACATGTATTTCACAAACCACGGGTTATTGTTTCATTTCTACATGTACTTCACAAACCACGGGTTATTGTTTCATTTCTACATGTATTTCACAAACCGGTTTGTGAAATAGAAATGAAACAATAACCCATGGTTTGTGACGATGCAGTGTATGGAAAGTTGCTAAAACTTTACGATCAGACATACAATAAGACCCCTTCATCAGCTAGTTCTAGTAGTGGAACGACAGACTCACGATCAGACAAACAATAAGTAGTCAAACGACAGACTCACGATCAGACATACAATAAGTAGTGGAATGACAGACTCACGATCAGACAAACAATAAGTAGTCAAACGACAGACTCACGATCAGACAAACAATAAGACCCATTCATCAGCTAGCTCTAGTAGTGGAACGACAGACTCACGATCAGACAAACAATAAGTAGTCAAACGACAGACTCACGATCAGAAATACAATAAGTAGTGGAATGACAGACTCACGATCAGACAAACAATAAGTAGTCAAACGACAGACTCACGATCAGACATACAATAAGTAGTGGAATGACAGACTCACGATCAGACAAACAATAAGTAGTCAAACGACAGACTCACGATCAGACAAACAATAAGACCCATTCATCAGCTAGCTCTAGTAGTGGAACGACAGACTCACGATCAGACAAACAATAAGTAGTCAAACGACAGACTCACGATCAGACATACAATAAGTAGTGGAATGACAGACTCACGATCAGACAAACAATAAGTAGTCAAACGACAGACTCACGATCAGACATACAATAAGTAGTGGAATGACAGACTCACGATCAGACAAACAATAAGTAGTCAAACGACAGACTCACGATCAGACATACAATAAGTAGTGGAATGACAGACTCACGATCAGACAAACAATAAGTAGTCAAACGACAGACTCACGATCAGACAAACAATAAGACCCATTCATCAGCTAGCTCTAGTAGTGGAACGACAGACTCACGATCAGACAAACAATAAGTAGTCAAACGACAGACTCACGATCAGACAAACAATAAGACCCATTCATCAGCTAGCTCTAGTAGTGGAACGACAGACTCACGATCAGACAAACAATAAGTAGTCAAACGACAGACTCACGATCAGACAAACAATAAGACCCATTCATCAGCTAGCTCTAGTAGTGGAACGACAGACTCACGATCAGACAAACAATAAGTAGTGGAATGACAGACTCACGATCAGACAAACAATAAGTAGTCAAACGACAGACTCACGATCAGACAAACAATAAGACCCATTCATCAGCTAGCTCTAGTAGTGGAACGACAGACTCACGATCAGACAAACAATAAGTAGTCAAACGACAGACTCACGATCAGACATACAATAAGTAGTGGAACGACAGACTCACGATCAGACAAATAATAAGACCCATTCATCAGCTAGCTCTAGCAGTGGAACGACAGACTTGCTGTACTCTGAGATTGTAAATCTTAAAATTCTACTTGGACTTGGATTTCTTGAAAAAATCTCCAACTTGAGTTTGAGTTTTCTTTTATTTGAGTAATCAAAATTAGGAACCCCAGGCTTGTATTCACTTTAGCTCCAAGGTCGTGAAATGAAGAACATTTCTATCTACACTTCACAGAGGAGACTTCTATATTGACTAAATCATCTGCAGTCTTGAGGTTCTAGAAAGGAAGGAAATTAACCCCCTATTGTTACTACTAAAAGGAAAAAGAACTGAGAGTATTATTTGTTGCTGTTACTTGGTGATAATCACTGATATTGCACTGCTTGTACTGATAAGTTCTGATAATTACTGATATCACACTGCTAGTACTACTAAGTTCTGATAATTACTGATATCGCACTGCTAGTACTACTAAGTTCTGATAATTACTGATATCACACTGTTAGTATTGATAAGTTCTAATAATTACTGATATCACACTGTTAGTACTACTAAGTTCTGATAATTACTGATATCACACTGTTAGTACTACTAAGTTCTGATAATTACTGATATCACACTGCTAGTACTACTAAGTTCTGATAATTACTGATATCGCACTGCTAGTATTATTAAGTTCTGATAATTACTGATATCGCACTGCTAGTATTACTAAGTTCTGATAATTACTGATATCACACTGTTAGTACTAATAAGTTCTGATAATAATGATATTGCACTGCTAGTACTACTAAGTTCTGATAATTACTGATATTGCACTGCTAGTAATGATAAGTTCTGATAATTACTGATATCACACTGTTAGTACTAATAAGTTCTGATAATATAGGGTTATTGAACTTATATTGGTGAATATTGGCACGAGTTGGCTGTCAAAATGCATGAGCTTGCGAGTGCCAATATTCACCTATATAAGTTCAATAACCCTTTTATTATATAGCTAAAGTATTTAGTTGTTACATTATATCCCTTTTCATTCAAACTACTCCAAAATAGACGAGAATTCATCAACATTGGCAGTGTGCAATAACAGCATGCATCTCTTAACTGTTCAATATTTAACCCGTCATTAATGCATGAAGCAAACTGATTTTGTAAATGGGGGCATCATAATTTATGTACAGTAAAACATTTTGCTTAGGTAAATATCAAATACCGGCTCTGTCAGATTCGGAGGACCGTCGTCTGCCATTTTGGCTTGTTTACGTCGTTACGGTAACGTCAATATTGAACGCTCATACTCGGAATGTTTCGGGCGCATACAATTTATGCAATGCAAAGCTAGCGTTCAATAAATCCTCAGGATATTGAACGCTAACATTCTCTAGATTTTACGCAGATTTTATATTAGACTATTTATTAGCTATATAATAATTAATGATATTGCACTGCTAGTATTATTAAGTTCTGATAATAATATTTTCACTGTTGGTTCTGATAATTTCTGCTGGTACTGAGAAATGCTGATATTTTCTGTGGTCTGTACTGTGGGTTCTGATATTTACTGTGGTTTGTACTGTGAATTCTGATATTTACTGTGGTTTGTACTGTGGTTTGTACTGTGGGTTGTGATATTCACTGTGGTTTGTACTGTGGGTTGTGATATTGACTGTGGTTTGTACTGTGGGTTATGATATTTACTGTGGTTTGTACTGTGGGTTGTGATATTCACTGTGGTTTGTACTGTGGGTTGTGATATTTACTGTGGTTTGTACTGTGGGTTCTGATATTTACTGTAGTTTGTACTGTGGGTTGTGATATTTACTATGGTTTGTACTGTGGGTTCTGATATTTACTGTGGTTTGTACTGTGGGTTGTGATATTTACTATGGTTTGTACTGTGGGTTGTGATATTTACTGTGGTTTGTACTGTGGGTTGTGATATTTACTGTGGTTTGTACTGTGGGTTTTGATATTTACTGTGGTCTGTACTGTGGGTTGTGATATTTACTGTGGTTTGTACTGTGGGTTGTGATATTTACTGTGGTTTTTACTGTGGGTTGTGATATTTACTGTGGTTTGTACTGTGGGTTGTGATATTTACTGTGGTCTGTACTGTGGGTTGTGATATTTACTGTGGTTTGTACTGTGAGTTGTGATATTTACTGTGGGTTGTGATATTTACTGTGGTTTGTACTGTGGGTTGTGATATTTACTGTGGTTTTTACTGTGGGTTGTGATATTTACTGTGGTTTGTACTGTGGGTTGTGATATTGACTGTGGTCTGTACTGTGGGTTGTGATATTTACTGTGGTTTGTACTGTGGGTTCTGATATTTACTGTGGTTTGTACTGTGGGTTGTGATATTTACTGTGGGTTGTGATATTGACTGTGGTTTGTACTGTGAGTTGTGATATTTACTGTGGGTTGTGATATTTACTGTGGTTTTTACTGTGGGTTGTGATATTTACTGTGGTTTGTACTGTGGGTTGTGATATTTACTGTGGTTTGTACTGTGGGTTGTGATATTGACTGTGGTCTGTACTGTGGGTTGTGATATTTACTGTGGTTTGTACTGTGAGTTGTGATATTTACTGTGGGTTGTGATATTGACTGTGGTTTGTACTGTGGGTTGTGATATTTACTGTGGATTCTGATATTTACTGTGGTTTGTACTGTGGGTTGTGATATTTACTGTGGTCTGTACTGTGGGTTGTGATATTTACTGTGGGTTGTGATATTTACTGTGGTTTGTACTGTGGGTTGTGATATTGACTGTGGTTTGTACTGTGGGTTGTGATATTTACAGTGGTTTGTACTGTGGGTTGTGATATTTACTGTGGGTTGTGATATTTACTGTGGTCTGTACTGTGGGTTGTGATATTTACTGTGGGTTGTGATATTTACTGTGGTTTGTACTGTGGGTTGTGATATTTACTGTGGTTTGTACTGTGGGTTGTGATATTTACTGTGGTTTGTACTGTGGGTTGTGATATTTACTGTGGTTTGTACTGTGGGTTGTGATATTTACTGTGGTCTGTACTGTGGGTTGTGATATTTACTGTGGTTTGTACTGTGGGTTGTGATATTTACTGTGGTTTTTACTGTGGGTTGTGATATTTACTGTGGTTTGTACTGTGGTTTGTGATATTTACTGTGGTTTGTACTGTGGGTTGTGATATTTACTGTGGGTTGTGATATTTACTGTGGTTTGTACTGTGGGTTGTGATATTTACTGTGGTTTGTACTGTGGGTTGTGATATTTACTGTGGGTTGTGATATTTACTGTGGTCTGTACTGTGGGTTGTGATATTTACTGTGGTTTGTACTGTGGGTTGTGATATTTACTGTGGGTTGTGATATTTACTGTGGTCTGTACTGTGGGTTTTGATATTTACTGTGGTCTGTACTGTGGGTTTTGATATTTACTGTGGTCTGTACTGTGGGTTGTGATATTTACTGTGGTTTGTACTGTGGGTTGTGATATTTACTGTGGTTTGTACTGTGGGTTGTGATATTTACTGTGGGTTGTGATATTTACTGTGGTTTGTACTGTGGGTTTTGATATTTACTGTGGTCTGTACTGTGGGTTTTGATATTTACTGTGGTCTGTACTGTGGGTTGTGATATTTACTGTGGTTTGTACTGTGGGTTGTGATATTTACTGTGGTTTGTACTGTGGGTTGTGATATTTACTGTGGTTTGTACTGTGGGTTGTGATATTTACTGTGGTTTGTACTGTGGGTTGTGATATTTACTGTGGTTTGTACTGTGGGTTGTGATATTTACTGTGGTCTGTACTGTGGGTTGTGATATTTACTGTGGGTTGTGATATTTACTGTGGTCTGTACTGTGGGTTTTGATATTTACTGTGGTCTGTACTGTGGGTTTTGATATTTACTGTGGTCTGTACTGTGGGTTGTGATATTTACTGTGGTTTGTACTGTGGGTTGTGATATTTACTGTGGGTTGTGATATTTACTGTGGTCTGTACTGTGGGTTTTGATATTTACTGTGGTTTGTACTGTGGGTTGTGATATTTACTGTGGTCTGTACTGTGGGTTGTGATATTTACTGTGGTTTTTACTGTTGGTTGTGATATTTACTGTGGTCTGTACTGTGGGTTGTGATACTTACTGTGGTTTGTACTGTGGGTTGTGATATTTACTGTTGGTTGTGATATTTACTGTGGTTTGTACTGTGGTTTGTGATATTTACTGTGGTCTGTTCTGTGGGTTGTGATATTTACTGTGTTTTGTACTGTGGGTTGTGATATTTACTGTGGGTTGTGATATTTACTGTGGTTTGTGATATTTACTGTGGTTTCTACTGTGGGTTGTGATATTTACTGTGGGTTGTGATATTTACTGTGGTTTGTGATATTTACTGTGGTTTGTACTGTGGGTTGTGATATTTACTGTGGTTTGTGCTCTGGGTTCTGATATTTACTGATTCTGTGGGGAAAATACTGCTGGTGCTGATAAAAGTTGCACTGATTCTCCCTTCAGAAGGTATGAAAATGGGTCAAGGGCAAAATAGATATAGTAGAAGTGTTGTTTGGATATTGTGAATGAATAGACACTCATCATTTTGTTCTAACACCCTTAATGTCAAAATACCAGAAATGGCAACAAAATGTCTCATGTATGATGTCATAGGTAAGAGTAAGGGTGTAAGCCATTTTGATAAAATTAAAAATAACAAGTATTTTTGCATTTTTTCCCTTCCTGTTACACATATATCAACACACTTGTTTCACTGCCCAAAGCTGCTAAAATTTGAATCCCACTAAAATAAGTGTATGTACTGTAACTGACAGTCTTTTGTGGAGTTCTGACAGTGAAAGAGAGAAGACTTTTGCACTTCATGAATGAAAATAGCTAAAGTTTTACGGAAATTCCCATGTCTAAGAAAAGTAACTCTAAAAGTGTTTTCAATGTCCATTCATAAATAGAGGTTAATTTCCTTTTCAAGTAAGGTTGCATTTGCTACTACATTAATATTTATATAACCTTTGATACATATACATGTATTAGGGGGTGGGGGGTGGGCACACACCACAAAAACAGAAAAGGCAAGAGGTCCAAGGGTCACAATGCTCACCCTCTCATAGTATTTATTGAGGCCTCGCTCTGAGACAAAGTCCGCAACAACACAACCATAACATAAGGACGCTGTTTGATAATTTAATCCATTGAAAAATAATATGGAACACATTTTTATATGGAGCATGTGAAAAAATTTAAAGAAACCTGATCTTGTTCACAATGGAACGTAATGGAAATTGCCCAAGTAGGATGTACGTGGTCCCACACTGGCCCTGAGGAATAATATATTTGGAACAATGTTGAACATGTATAATACATGAGCATGTTTATTAGTTTCATGCCGTGCATCATTTCAGATCTAGCAGTCCATATGAGGGAAAGATTCATAAGTTCAGAGAAATTTTAATCATTCAAATCCTTCAAGTACACTATACGCCTGGCAAAAAGTATCATAAATCTCATGAAAATTAGTCAACTGTGACAAAACTTTTTAAATTTGTAAACAAACATCAGCAAATCACAGCTTCTTAGTTAAGTCAAAGTATGGTGAAAAAGTCTGAAAAACTAAGTGTTCTAAATAGAAGGTGAGTTTGCAAAACATTTAATCCCCCCACCCCTATTGGCTAGCCATGGGCATGGACTCGATTTTTGATCATTTGTCATAGAAATAAAGATTTTTCATAAATAGGTAGGTCAAAGTTATTTGAACACAGAATACACTTTGTAAGATTTTTTATATTTCCACATTGTGTAATAATAAATCAATTTAGGGTGCATGTACAAAGAAAAAAAGAACTGCACATTTTTGTTGTATAAGTTTTTTTTTCTCACCAAAGCCCTCAACTTTGGTGCCATGTTGATAGCTGAGTCACGTAACATGTAAACATAGACAGGGCTCAGGCCTTGTTTTGTTATAACAAACTGTTTTTGCTGGCCCTGGAGGTTCGTTATAATCGTGTATTACTGTACACATTTGACCAATAAACTTTGATCAGAAATGCACAATTGAGCCTCAGGAGAGCCTTCAGACAACGTATCACTTACCTCGGAGAGTGAATGAGCTGCCACAGAAACAGACGAAGGGTTTGGAGTTGTTATGCATGTGGATGTGGCCTTGTAGGTTATGGAGTCGCCCAAACTGTTTACCTAGTACAACAGAATTCACACGTCATACAGGTCTGAACTACATGTACAGTGAATATTAACATTCCCAATATTGTTGCCTTTGATATCAATTGAAAAGATAGCCATTTTCTCATGAATGTGAATAATGTTCGTATGAATTTTGATCAATATGTAAACATGTAAATATAAAAAATAAATTTCATTTTTGAAAAATACATCACGAGGGTATGAACTGCCACGCTTCACACCAGCATCCTTTTCATGGAGTAAGCTGGCATAGAACATCACAGTTCATGCCCTCATGTATTTTCAAAAGTGAAATTTATTTCTTATATATATATATATACTCAGAAGTGGGTATCCAAATAAAGTGAAATGTTCTGTGCTTTATATTAAATATTTCTTCATCTAGGGCAGTTATGTTCATTTAAGAGTTTGTTGCTATTTCTGTGCTTTATATATATATATATATATATATACATATATAACATTTAAGGGTTTGTTGCTATTTCTGTGCTTTATATATATGTATATATATATATATATATATATATATATATATATATATATCATCCTTTCACTAAGATATCATTTGATTGGATAAATCTAATCTGATAAAAAGAAATTAATGATGCACACACAAAGCATGCAGGAACTCCTGGACATCTTTAAATGTTCTTACCACAGAACTGGCATTTAAATGGCTTTTTCTCAGCATGGACAATCATGTGAGCCTTCAGAGTCTGTGGTTGTGTAAAAGTCTTCCCACAAGTCTCGCACTTGAATTTCCGCTCAGCATTGTGAATCAGCAGGTGGCGCTGCATGTTGGCCTTCTGGTTGAAGCACCTTCTACAGTGAGGGCACTCCCATGGTTTCTTTCCACTGTGTGTGTATTCATGGGCTTTTAAGTGGTGCTCCTAAAACAAAATAAAACAGTTACTGCACTCTAAATTCAGAAAATGGACTAACATTACATGGTTTTGGCCCCCTGAAATTGCAAGTGAAATCTTAGATATTTTAAATAACAGGTATATTTTTTCCCCTAAATTAATTCTTGCACGACAAAACCATGAGTACATTTACCACCATTTTGGGACTAATTCCTGTAAAATGAAGCATTTCATCATCTGCTGTCTTTTTTATTCTACCAAAATTTTTTTTTTACAAACACAGAGACTTCACGAACAAGAATAATACATACCATATGACACAATATGCCTAACCCGTATATAATCCATAAAAATTATTACGTAGAATGATTCTGCTACATATACTTAAATTCAGCATGTTCAGCTCACTTAAAAAGTAACACCATTAACTAAAGTAGCATAAAACAAAATAAAGGAGGACTCCCTAAAATTGTACATTTTGACTTACTTTGAGGAAGTCCATTCCGCATTCAGTACACATGTAAGGCCTTGCTCCCTCATGCGTCAAAAGGTGGTCCTTAAGTTGACTTGGATACCTAAAAAGCTTGTTGCAGTATTTACAACCAAGACTCTGGATGTTCCCATGGTAACCCATGTGCAGTTTTAGAGCCTTCTGAGAATTAAATTCTTCTCCGCACTCTGTGCACCGATTTTCCTCTCCCTTTTCATGTTTTTCTTTGTGCGCTTGAAGCTCATCAGAAAATGTGAATCCCCTGCCGCAAATATCACACTGATGTGGTCTTTCATCTGACATGTGGACCGTCAGATGCCTCTTTAAGTGAGACACCTGCGTAAAGCTTTTAGAACAGATGGTGCACACATGAGGCTTGATATTGTCATGTGTAAGCATGTGTGTGTTCAAATGACTCAGCTGTTTAAAGTATTTTCCACACACCATACACAAGTGAGGTTTAATGCCATTGTGATCAAGAATATGTGTTACCAGATTGTGCTTTGTGGTGTACGATTTTTCACATAAGAGACATTGCCATCGTTTTTGATCGCCATGCTGCACTAACTGCGAGTCATCAATTCGAATGTTTATTTCTAATCTGTCCTTGTTCCCATCATAAGAGTTTTGATTGGATTTTAACTGTAGTGAAGCGGTTTCATTTTGGTTTTCTTTCTCCTCGTTTCTAAAATTCAGAGAATTTTTTGACTTTTCAAATGAATCTTTCTTCAGAGTGGGAGGCAGGACTGAACTTTTGACAGCAGGTTCCCCTGTGGTGGTTAAAGTAGACTGCCCAGGTTTCTTATTAGCAATGGATATGGTTACCATAGTAGCATTATCTGCCACAGTTGTTGTCATGACGGCTCTGGCTGCTGCCTTATTAAAACTTGGT
Organism: Ostrea edulis; assembly: GCF_947568905.1. Lineage (NCBI taxonomy): Eukaryota > Metazoa > Mollusca > Bivalvia > Ostreida > Ostreidae > Ostrea > Ostrea edulis. The sequence continues at coordinate 85,153,393 of NC_079168.1, read as the reverse complement.
GACGTTATTGCAAATGGCTGATTCAGCTTCTGTTTTAGTTTTTTAAGATCACTGTTGTTTAGCTGTCCTTTTTCATTTAAAACGAAATCCCTCAGGAAATCCAGTGGATTGGTGGGCAGTTCCTCTTCATCTCCTTCATTGTACGAGGCACTGGGGTCCCCCACTGGTTGGTTTACTTGTCTAGGAAGTCTTCGTCTAGATTCATGATAAGGCCAGAAGTGCTGTACACCAGATTCCATAAAACAGGCATCATCAGAATACAATGTGGCATCATACTGGTACATTGGCTCCAAAGAAAAATCCAGGAATGGCTTTGGGTTGTTAATCAGTAAAGGATAGGGCCTGGCTATGTTCCCTTTCCAGAGGAATTTTACCCTGTTATTCAGAGATTTCTGTCTGTTTGTGGCATCCTGGATGGGTTTATTTTGTTGTGAGATATGAGTATTATGTCCTCTCAGCTGAGACAGTTTGGCAGCTATTGATTTTCTTTCATCCACTAATCCTTTGGCAGTACTATCTTTTGTGAAAGTTTCCTCATTTGCCCTGAAGGAAGAGGTAAATTGAACCTTGTTTTTGGACACCATGCTATCAACAGCCATTGCACTAGATCGCTCCTGACATGATCCCAGCCCACCTCCATCTTTGTTGTGACTTTGGACTGCTCTTCCTGCAATGTATGAAAGATTTTCTCCTGTCTGATGAGGAGAAAACACCTCCTCTGCAAAGTGCCTTGAATGTTGAAGATAGGAAAGACCTTCTGCCAACTGGTTTAAGGTAGCTTGCTGAATTTCCTGATGATTGTTAAAGCCTCCAAAGTATGAACCATAGCAGGGGGAAGATTTGTTCTGATTGTCTGTAAGAGAACTCTGCGGAATTCCTCCTACCACACTTAAAGCTCCATGCTTTAAATGTGCAGATTGAACCGATGTGGCACTCAGGTCGATTCCACCAGTATTGTTGGGGACTAGTTTACTGAGCTGTGACACAGCTTGACCATCTTTGACAGCTTCTGATGTCTGGGACAAAGAGAACATAAGAGGGGGTGGGTGGTTGGTGTTGGACCTGAGAGCATCTAGATTTTGAGAGGCATCATATCGCTGATATGGAAAATCTGGTAATAAAAAAAATACAAGGAATATTGTACAAATTAAAAAGTTACACATATATTTTTACACAACTTCCCCATATTTGATCCTAAAAAGGAAGTAAAATTCAGATTGAATGAATAAGCACATTTTCTCCATAAAATGAAAGCACAAGGACTGCTTTAGCACTCAGTATATTAATTTTTTGCTAAAATGTAGGTATTTTGTGTATATGAATAATCAGTTGTCATAATTTTGCTTGAATCTACACAGAGCAATTTTTGCTCTGCGAATGTATCGAGCAATTACATCCACTTCATGCATTATTCAAACTGTAACAATACGTAATTTGTCAATTTAGATCAAATTACAGCATAATTGACACATATCAAATGAATATTTTGCTGGAAATTGTCTGATTACAATTAATTTTTTGTTTTAAAACCCTTTTTTTTTTTAAAAATAGCTTTATTGTATTCACACTGTATATCTTAGCTGAGGATCTAGGGAATCACCAGACCTTGATAAAGGCTGAGCAGTGCCCCCCTCAAGGCTCTAGGTGACTAAAACTGCTGGTTCGAATTGATTTTAAATGCTTTAAAGAGCACCTGGAAAACTTCAGTAACAAATATCTTTTAAAAATTTTCCTGCTTTTCCTACATTTGTTTTTCTGAGAACTTTCAATAAATATTTTAAAATTGAATGGAAATAAGTCTAGAATGATACCAAAGATCAGTAATAAATTTAGTCTGGATCATCCTGACGTTTGTGTGTATACTTCCCACAGTTTCTATAGATAAAAACGTTTCCTGTCTGATGGCTCTGAACTAGTAAACTAAAACATGGGAATCATATTAAAAGAAAATGAATATTGCAAAAGCTAGTGATAAAAAGTCCTGCATTCCTTGCGATATTTCTAGATAAATGAATGAATAAAATCAAAAGTAAACCAGGATCCTTTCAGGCATTACATTCAATTTACTTGATAGTTATGCCGTGAAGGGTTAAAAAATAATCTAGTCCAGAGAAAAATCATTTTTGTTTTTAAAAGGCAGATCTAATTACAGTTTGAAATCGAGAAGTGCCTGTGTTGCTTTTTAGGATGAATACATATATTGTGCATTTTTAATGTGCCGTACACTTCCTAAGTTATACAGTAACATGATGAGGTAAAAGAAAACTGTGTTTTTCTGGTTCCCTGACCCTACCTACTTTTTTGCTGCCAACCTCTAAGACGTTAGTGACAATAAGTATAAATAAAATAAAAATCTGCAATTTTCAAACTGAAATTTTTTCCTTTTCACATTCAAGTTTCTCTGATTTACATTTTGACTACTATTGATTTTGAAAATGTTTGAAAAGTAATTGTAAGGTATATATTATAGACATGTATTCAAAGTGTATCAAAAACAAAGATTTAAAATTAAAATGTTTCAATAAAATAAACTGTCTTATACATACCTAATTTTTTGGGGGAGTGAAATAGTAAACACATAAATGTATTTTATTTTGGCCTGACATATGACTAATCCTAATGAGGCATTTCTTGAATATGTAGACATGATAAAAATACCTGTGTGTGAGCTGGGAAACTGGCCGTGGTTAGATAAATAAGGATAAGTGATGGAGGTGGGCCTCTCCTCTATGTCTGGGGAGGGACAGAAGTTAGCTTCATGGTGAAGATAAGGAAAATCTCGTCCAGGGACATTGTCCATGTTGGTATATCATCTGTCAAATTATTAAAAAAAAAATTATATATAGCTACATGATGGACATACAGGTATCTGAATTTTGATACAAAAAGAAAAGAGGGGGAAAATACCCAATCTGTGTATATACATAGATTGTTTTCCTTTTTTCTATCCATTTACTGATTAAAATTCAGATACCTGTGTAGACATCTACAATGTAATATTAACACTGATTTTATCAAGATGATTTCATGATCATTCTGTTTTTATTTATATATATATAAACATTGTAAGTGTAAGTTGAACACTAGCTATAAATTTATCAATTTAGCTATATAACTAAGTTGTTCATCAGCCTAATTAAAGTAAGATCTTTAACAGTGTGTAAGTCACTCCAAATAGATTCTATACATATATCATACTTAGGAGCAGATTCATCAGATGAGATGGTAGTGGATTTTTCTACCTCCCTCAAGCCCCCCCCCCCCCCCCCGTACTCTTTTGTATTTTATACATGATTTTGATTTCTTTAAGGTGTACTAGGCCTAATACAAAGATAATGACAGATGATATCAGCACTGTTTTAAATGAGCGGATCATCTCTCTATCATATATTTTCCTGAACTATATTACAAGGGCCTAGTGCATAATCGTACAAAATTCTTGGAATTATACTTGCCAAAGCCATTACGACAAAATTCGCCTCACAAGCTATACACAAATATATGACTGTGTAGCCTTTTACTGTATGGAGAGAGAGAAAACATGGCGTCTTTTACATTATACATATCAGCTATAGGCGTTTACATGTAACCTCAAACGTAAACCACAGAAATCAAACTAAAAGATAGTTGAATATCATACAATTAGGTCAGTTATAAAAAATAAACACGTTACTGTATGTATTGTTACCGAGTAAATCGGAGAATACCAATCTTTGGATAGAGTGATGGGCGAAGTCACAAACTGGTTCTCCTATAGATATGCAGGAGAACCAGATCAAGTGTAAGCGTAGTGATTTGATAAAGTAATCAAGTAAGAAACTGCATTATCTATCGCATAAAAAAGACAGAATGAAAGATACCTATCCACATTAAATATAATTTTGATATACAGAAACATATATTATTTGATGAAATCAGGGTACTATATTTTGAATCGGTCGTGTGACAAATGGCGGGAAAATTCATTTTTAAAGTACTAACATGATAACTTGGATCATGAAAGCAAGCAAATTATTGTGGGTTTTCTTAACTGTGAAAATGTTGAAGTGCTTTCTGCTGTTTGTGAACTCGTTGGACAGGCCATTTAAATTGTTGTATATCAATGTATCAACTATTACTGTTTTAAAGTGTATACATGTGTAAGTAAGTAAGTAATTATTGGGCCCAGAGGGCATACAAAGAATACAAAGTTCATATACATAAATCATAAAAGAGTGATTATCCAAAAGATAGATGAAAAATAAAAATTTACAAGTTCATGATAAATCAACTTTTCTTAGTAATGAACAGCTATATATGTAATTGGCAAAATTTTCAATAATATTGTTACATTCGTTGCTCATAAGTCAGATAAATTTTTGTCTATTACACAGGTATATAAAATTCTTGCACACAATGTTAATGGACTCTATGAATGGTTTTCTTAAGTGTTGGTATGCTATGCAGTCAAATATAAAATGGAATTCATCTTCTACAGTCAGACCTGCAGACAGTACATATTCTCTCATTTACATGTGTTTGTGTGTAACGTCCAGTTTCAATAGCCAAAGAGTGAGAACTGATTCTGAAATTTGTGAAACATTGCAAAACATGAGGATTACGAATTACTGAAAAATATTTTTCTCTACAGAACCTTGTTTTGAATAGTGCATAGGTTCGTAATTTACCAAATTGTTTGTCTGCATTGTCTGAGAGTGTATTACACCACTGATATTTATACATACACATTGATTGCAAATGGTTTTAATGTATTGTAATAATTTGTGCCTTGCATTGTCACGTGGTATTTTTGCAGGGGCGTAGCCAGGCGTACGTTTGTACGCACAAACGTTCACATCATTTTTGCATGAAAAAAAGGAAAAAGAGAGAGAGATTAGAAATATCAAAAGGTAGTGAAGGGCAATATTTATGACAATTATATTTATATTACATAGGTAATGTACAAGAAAATGAGTTGAAAAGAATTATCTAGTCTCTGTTATTTTTAATCTTTACAGGTGTATTTTGAACATCAATGTAAGCTTGACTATCAGTCAATTACGTGGTCTGTCTAAATTCGAGGTCAATACCATACGTGTTTGTTTTGTCTCTTCAAAGGTCTAAAATTGTTTGTAGTGGGTTCGTCATACAACGTGACGATAGTGGACAGATCCTTTCTCATTTTTTGAGATTTTACAAGTGATTGTCCGCCTTTCGTACACAAACAGAACAGACCTCGAATATGGCTGCGTAACAAAAGTGTACGAAAAATGCGTTCATGAGGGTCGAATATACACATCGAAATCGTCTAGAATTTACCAGCTTCCGGGGGCTTCGCCTTAAGGCGGCCCCCAAACCCCCTGCCTACTCGGGCGTCCACATCAAAAGTACCTTGGCTACGCCCCTGCCATCACCCCCCCCCCTTTTTTTTTCCCTTGAACCCTGCTTGCATCATGATACACGGTGATACAACTTTGGTTATTTTATTTATTGTTACATACATGAAACAATACTGGGCAGATTGCTGTCTGTGCAGACTTTGCATACATTATATTAATTCCAAACAGTTCTTGTGTATTGTGATAATTAAGGTACCTTGCATCGTTACGTGGTATCTTTTTGCAATGCGGGGATTATTATCATGATTTCTCTCCCCTGCCTCCCCACTTTACATTATGATACACGGTGGTACAATTTTCCTTATTATTACGTTACATAAAGCACGATTGAGTATGTTTGTATATCGTATATCGGTGCATACATTGCATATATGTTTAAATTGTAAACAGTATTGAGTATCCAACCCTCCTTATTATTCCAGTGTCCATTGTGACAAAATACGATGTTCTTAATTGTATTGTAATAAAAACAACAACAAAAAAATTGTGTATAATTGTTTGTAAGTTTCATAATCATGTGTGTTGTTTGTTATGCTCGAAAGGGCCCCGATTTGGAATGAATGAATCGATCTATCTATCTATAATGACACCGTGTGCTATGTGCAGTAAAAGGTGGCCCTTAAGGGAGTGGGCCATAGAAAGGGGAGAGAATCTCACGGACACCATTAAAAAAGAGAGACAAACTAAAACAATAAAATTGAAAACTGAAAGAAGAAAAATAGCAAACATGTAATCCGCTAGCTCGACGACCGTATAGCTCAAGGTATTATATCATTGTCATTGTGTATGAATTTTTATTATTTTTTTTAATAATTATATATATATATATATATATATATATATATAGTATTGCAAAATATTTAAGTTTAGTAATCTTTAATAGTAAAGTCGGAACTATTTACAAGAAACAAGTAGCTTGAGCTAAATTTTAAGCTCTTTACCGACTATGTAGCATAAAACATATAATAGCACAAATGGTATATATACATGCACAGTCATAAAACAAACAACATTTTAACTAAAAACAACATACTATATTTATGACCCCCCCCCCCCCCCCCCCCAATCAAACAAAACATACTTATACAGACGAATCCGAGTGAGGTAAAAAGCAAAGCACTGATACAGTTGGGAAACTTAACACATGCATAGATATACAGGGGCTATGTAAAACACAGATACATAATTATTATAGAAAAGTCAGGGGCAAGATACACAGCACAAACACAGTTGGAAAAGTAAAATCTAACAGGTAACAATAATAGTTTAGATTAAAAGTTTAATATTTAGGCAGGAGATGCTGGAGTTTGCTTGAGCTTAATTTACAAGTTACTTCCCCACACCAATTTAGGATATAATTTTAAAACTGGCTGTATGTTGAGAAATTTTTGACATATTTGGCAAAGAGTTCCAGAGCTTTGCTGCCTCATCTCTGAAAAATTTAATCACATATACACCTGATTGTTCTTGATCTGGGTACTTCAGCTGTATTTGTTTATCTAACATTGTATGGATGGGTTGTTTTTTTTTATAACAACGAAATCTTGTAGGCTAACTGGGCTAATTTTGTGAATAATTTTAAAAGTTTCCAGAGCTGTTGTTCGCATTCTCTTGGTTTTTAATGATGGTAATTTTGATTGATTTTATAATTTTTCATACATATATGCTTTTGTAATCATCATAAATAAATCTGAAAGCTCTTTCCTGTATCTTATCAATTTTGCGAGTGTTTTGCTCAGTGCAGAAGTGCCATGTCAATGGACAATAACGAAAAATTACATAATAAATGAATAATATAGTTAATTTGCTTAGATGTTTGCCTATCCATAAAAGAACATTTAATTGTCTTGCTGCCATTTTACAAATATTGGGGATATGCGTGTTGAAAGAAAGCTTAAAATCAATATTTTTTTATTGGTTTTTGTACACATAATAAAGTACATGAATACAACAAGTCATATATAATTATCTTATGTGCATGGAGAGAGATAGTGAGAAAGAGAGAAAAAGAGAGAGGCATGTTTTAAGTAAATATTAAGTTCTATCTGTTCCATTGAGTATCAAATTTTTTCTTTTCACCATTCTTATATGCTATATATTTGTGCGTTTCATGAAATAATTTCACTTGTGATATTGCAGCGGGCAAGTTTAAAGGTTTCTTAGTACATCTTGCAGTATAGACATAATACTTCAGAAATAAAATGACAGTGTTTTGTATATCACTATTATTTTCAACACAAGCTAAAATAAAGGATTTCTTTGTAATTACAATCTGTCGCTCAGTCTTGTCTTCTAAAAATTGTTTGAATTCTACAAGAAATAGTTGTAAACAATTACATTCCCATAAAATATGTTCTATTGTTCCCTCCTCCTATTCTCTTTATTTTGAACAATAATGAATTTGTTGCTAAAATTTTGTTTATAATTCTGTACTGAAACTCTGAAGGGGATTTTGTGGATTATTTTCCATTCCCTGTCGTCTACATCTAAAAGCTCACTCCATTTCTTTTTGCCAGCTGAGACTGGGTTATTTTTATTAAGAATTTCATAGAAAATTTTTGATTTGTAACATTTCAAAATTGTGTAAGTATTTGTCATAATTAATGGACTTGTGAGCTTCATGATGTTTTTTCCAGGGTCTGAGTTTTTTTATCCATGCTCTTACTATATCCATAATGCTGTTGTATTATAAACAAAATTATCCTAATGTTTGTATAGATATCACAAAAATGTTTAAAACTAAAAAGTGAACCATCTTCATTAATAATAACATTAATCAGTCTGATGTTGCTGTCAAACATTTGTTTATTAAAAAATTGTTTTCCATCAATATGAATCTGTGGGTTATAAATAGAGGAGAATCAGCAGCAACAGTGGACTCATCAATAAGACTATGTAATGTAATGTACGACTTGAATACATCAATCCAAAATTTATTTTTCAGTGTTTTTTAAAAAAGTGGTGATGTATTCAACCCCACAGTTAATGAATTTGTTCAACTCAAAATTGGGAATAAACAGTCCCATACCTCTGCTGGAAAAAATGAGATGTCTTACCCAAAATAATTTCATTGAAGCTAAAAAAGAAATTATATTTACCATTTTCAATCCTCCATCTTCATATTTTTTAACTATTACTTCTTATTTTACTCTGTGAGTTGAATTATTCCATATGAAAGAAAAAAAATTCTAAATTTTTACAATATATAACTCAGAGGGATTTGGGATTGACATCAAGATATGGTTTAATAAGGGCAAAGCCAATGTCTTAATAACTGTGATTTTTCCAATGGGAGTCAAAAATCTTTTCTCCCAATGTTTAAGTAAAGATTTAATCTGTACACATTTTGGTTCATAGTTTAGCTGCATCATTTTCTTTAGATCCACATAAAAATGTATTCCTAGTAGTTTAAATCTTGTAGTACTCCACTTAAGCTTGTAGTAGGCTGTAAAATTTCATTACTAAATCTTTTGGATCCAATCCATACCATATCGGTTTTGTCAAAATTAATATAAAGTCCAGACATTTGTTGCAGTGTTTCCAGTGTTTCTAAGAGAGATTCTTTACTGTCATCAAGAATAAGTGAAGTGTCATCAGCCAACTGGGAAATCTTTTCTACATTGTTTACAGTAATACCTTTAATATTTTTGTTTAATCTAATCGGAATAGCTAATATTTCTGCACAAATTAAAAAGATATACGGTGACAAAGGGTCACCTTGTCTACACCCTCTCTGAATATTGATTTTTTTCAGAGAGATTACCACCTTGATTTACTGCAGATGTAATATCTGTACAAAATAATGATACCCAATTCCGAATAGAGTTGCCAAAGTTAAAGAAAGTTAGTGCTTTTTTAATAAATTCCCAAGACACTGTATCAAAAGCTTTTTCAAAATCGACAAGCAATAATAAACCAGGTATATTTTCTTCCTCAGTTTAATGCATAATATCATAGATAAGCCTTGTATTTTCTCCAATATACCTGTTGGGAATAAAACCCGTTTGATCAGGGTTGATGATTTGATCTAGATACCGTTTTACTCTACTAGCCACTGAACCCGATGCAATTTTACATGTATAAACAGTATTCAACAGAATGATAGGCCTCCAGTTCTTCAGATATTGTCTTGGTTTGTCACCTTTCGGTAGCAATGTAATGATACCATGTCTTTGTGTAACTGACAAAATACTACTTCTATATCCATAATTGATAGACCTTACAACAAAAATACCAATATATTTTCAAAACATTTTGAAGAATTCGGCAGAAAAACCATCAGATCCTGGGGATTTATTAGATTTCATTTTGTAAAGAGTATTGGAGGCTTCTTCAATAGTAATTTCCCCTTCTATTGATTCTGATTCTTTATTAGAAAGTTTCGGAATATCTTTAAAGCTTGGCTCATTGTTAAAATCAAAAGTATTATTTACTTCAGTTTTCTTGTATAATTGTTCAGAAAAAGTTTTTGTTTCCTTTAAGATTTCAGATTGTTCATATATTACCCTCCCTTCATTATTCTCCAATCTAGGGATTATTTTGCTCGTAAAATTTCTGGATTCCAAAGCACAAAAATATTTTGATGGTTTTTCGCCTTCTTCAACCCATTTGGCTCTACTTCTTACATAATTACCTTGTAACGTGTGTTTTCTTATGTTTTCTAGATCTTGTTTTTTACTAGACAGTTCATCGATATTACTGTCACAAACATTTTCTTCCAATGTTTTGATATTTTCAATTCTTTTTCCTCCTTTGTTTCTTTTTTTTTTTTTTAAATATATTTATTTTAATATCAATATTGATACCCAAGAGTTTTACCTCGTCATCACAGGACATTTTTATTCCATTTAGATCAAAGACAATGTTTTCCTTTTGTGTTTTGTTGCCAATAGAGATAGCTTGAAACTTTTCTGGGCTTGTCTGCATTTTGTTTGAGGAGAACCATTTAATCAGAGATCTATTGTCATCTTGAAGTGCTGCTATAACCTGGTCTTATGATTTGTCTAATTTTGATAAGTAGGGAAACGAAAACGCAGTGTGTCCGGGTATACTGTAGTGTTATAAATTTGCCTGGTACAACCACCGCCGAACATTCACAAATGTGAATGAAATACTTAAAAGAAAAAAATAGAGAAATAATTTTTTTAATCACATACCGATGAGCAAAATAAAGTTTTGAAAGTGCTTGCAAAATTTAACGTGAATCTGTGACCTGATGATTACCGTACAAGAAAAAAATACAATCACCGCCGAACGCCCATAGTTTTAGATCACAGCCAATCACCTAAAAATGAGGTCATTACATAGATTTAGATGAAATTGCATTATTATAATGTATAGAATCACACAAACAAACCCGCTTTTCGCCCTATTCCTGGTTAAGATTGGATTTCTTTCGCACCATATTTTCTTCTGAAATACACGAACAGAAACTGAAAACTATGTGATATTCCCGAAAATATATACTGTTATATATAACTTTATTGCGAAAGACATACATCTTATAGCATTATAACAAAATTGAACATGGATAATAATTACAAAGCTGAAAATAAACGGCCAATTCTTACTAAGACATCTAGCATACAATAGTATATAGTAAATACAATAGTATAATGATAGTAAAAAAGGAGAATGACGATACAAATTACATATTATGGACTGTTCTTAGTTCAAGAGCTTTACAAATAAATTTCCCCAAGTTACAGAGTTCTTTAACATTGTTCACACTTAATAGTTGTATAAATTTGAACATGGAGGGTTTACTTCAGTAATACTTCTTCACTAATTTAGCTCTAATCTGGCAATATACAGGACAGACTAACAAAAAGTGGTATTCATCCTCAATTTCAGTGATACATGTTTTACAAAATCTTTTTTCACGTGGTACATTTTTATGTCTGCCAGTTTCTATGGATAAATTATGTGATGATAGCCTTATTTTGGAGATACCCTTTTTGTACAATTTAGGAATAGATTTTTCTAGGTAATATTGCAAGCAAAAATTATCAACCAAATGTTTGTAAATAGTGCATTTTGATTCATACTGCATGTTGCTATGTAAATTTTGAATAAAATGATCCTTCAATCTTTGTTGTATTATTGGCAAACACACATGGCTATTTAAGTTGTGTTGATCATGCCACATACAACTAAGTCCCAAACAATCAAGTTGTTCCTTGATAAAAGTAGCCCAGTTACGACTTGTATGCTTTGTATTTCCACAGATATTGTATAAACATTCATATGCAGCATTAAGTATACAATTTTTAGACTGCAATAGTTTAAACCAAAACTTGAACATTCTCAAAATACGAACATAATACAATGGTAAACGCCCTGTTTCAAAATACACCATGGTTGTATTAGTGTTTTTACGAACACCAAGTGCAAATTTTAAAAAATCCAAATGAACCTTTTCAATGTCAGGTGCTTTATGTAATCCCCACACTTCACATCCGTAATTCAAAATACTACAGACATAGGTATCGAAAAGGGAGAATAAGGTACAATGATTTAAATACAATTGTTTTATAGTTGATTTAAGGGCAAATAATGCTTTGCGACCTTGTGATGCTATACTGAAAACCTTGCACGGGAATTTTTTTTTCGGAACGTATGGTTTTCCAAAAGAAACAAGCATTCTGAGAGTATTGCATAGCAATACATAATCCCCTACCGGAGGCCAAAATTATTGGACCGCAACAATATTCGAAGTTCATTATGAGACTAAGGTTATGGTAAAAGGGAAAATTGGGGAACCAGGATAGGAATGGTTGGAAATCAACTACTATTCAGGTACAAAGACCAGACCAGGAAAACTTCAAAATTGATCTGTAACTTGTTATGGCAAAGCAATCATCATGATGTACTGAATATCAAATGAATATTTGCAAACACAACAAAAAAAGTCCGGAAAACTAATAATTCATGCTAATTTTCTATGTCCAAGGGCCATAACTTAGTGAAAAATCAACGGACCGAGACGAAATTCAAACTTGATCTGTAACTTTTGCTATGGCAAAGCGATGTACCAAATATCAAATGAATAAAAAAAGGTCCGGAAAACTGATTTGCAGGACTGACGGACAGACAGACAGACGGACGGAGCGCAAACTTCGTCGGTAGCGGACTAACAAGCGAACCAGCTGAAATTATGGAATTTTGAAATGCTGTTGGAATTAGATTTAGAAAGAGAAATGGGAATAGAGAATATGCAAGATAATAGAGCGGAAAAATAACGAGAGACAGGGAGATTTAAGTATGAGCAAGAAAAATGAAATCAGAAAATAAAAGAGCAGAGAAAGAGAGGGAGAGAGAAAGAAAATTGCAGCGGGGATATGAACATTTACTTGTCAGGACTTAATTCGATGCCGCTGAAAATATCAGATTAGTTCCAAATTTAAAGAAAAATCAGTACATATAAACTGACCTTAACTTAAGAAAAATCGCGGAAATTTCTAAATGGCCACGACATGTTTGGTCAACTTTGCTAAACAGTGTATTGGTTGACAGAGCGGTCGGTGTATACCCGGCGCTGGCCATAGCTGAGAGTTCAGACTATGACAAGGTCAAGGCCGTGATATTAAAAGCTTACAGATAAAAGTACAGAAAGTTTGACAATCAAACGTATGTTGAATTCGCAATTTAAGAGAAAAATATTTATTTAATCATTGGTTGAGATCTAATATAATTAATGAAAATTTCGTCAACAAATCCTAGTAGAAGGGTTTAAGGAGTGTATTTATCAATATTTAGAAGATAAAAATGTGAGAACTATTGAGGAAGCCGCAGTTATTTCAGATACTTACACTCTTTCTTTCTCATAAGAAGAACTTTGTGGCAAAATCTCAAACTAGTAGTTTATCGAAGATTTCAGACTCGGATGAAAAGAGTGCTTCAATCTTCCCTCTCTACAAGTCCCCAGTCTCCAACTCAGTGGTTCTACGTCCGGTCCAAGGTCAGGACGTTCTCAAGATTCCTCTGGTGTATGATCGCTTCCTAATTGTACTTATTTCAAGAAAAAATGTCATCTGATTAGTGAATGTTTTAATAATGATAATAATAATGCTTTATTTAGAGAAGGTAGCCCGATTAGTACATGGTAGTATTCTCCCCCGGGGCCTTCTGAAATGCAAACAATATACTCATAATGATACGTACAATCAAAGATAAGAATAAAATGATAGGTTCCGTGATCATATACAATGTATAACAAAGTGATATTTAAAACAATTAGGAGGGGGGGGGGGTCAATATTCATGGTGTGGAAGAGGTACATGTAGTACAAGAGGGAAAAGGAGTAGGTATATATATTCACATACATACCAGTGGCGGATCCAGGAATTTCATAACGGGGGGGGGGGGGGGGCGCAGTAGAAGGCTGGGGTTGCCTTGAAGCTTTGCACTGATGGGGTGCAGGGGGCGAGAAGCTAACGAAATTGTGTCAATAACAGAGTGGGTTCTTTTTCATTTAGATAATGAACATATAACGTCTACATACGTATATTTTGCTCTTTTGTGGGCGTTTGTAATTTTTTTTGGTAATGAAAAAAATCCAAACGGGGGGGGGGGGGGGGGGGGCGCCCGGCGCTGGATCCGCCTTTGCATACACATGTATATATAAGAACAGGTATTTAAAATTAACGACGGTTAATTATGATTTTTTCGACATTTCTTCTAAAAACAGGTTGGGACGGTGATAAGTCTATGTTTAATAGTAGCTCATTCCATACATGTACGCCTGAGTATTGAAGGGCGTTTTCGAATAAGATTGTTCGATGATTTGGTAAACGAAGATTGTGATTTAATTCGGAACGCAGGGAATAAGAATCATGACTTTGAAAAACAAAAAGATCCCCTAGATATCCGGGGCTCATACCATAAAAAGTTTTGAACAATAAAATTCACTTATGTAATGTAATTATTCCAATACATTTAACCATCCTAATTTTTCAAACAAGGGTTTTGGTGGTTCATCAGTGCTGTGTCAAGAATAATTCTAGCAGCCCGTTTCTGGAGTTTAAGGATTCTTTCAGTGTTGGATTTAGATGCATTACCCCAAATCGTGAGACAATAGTTAATTGAGGGCAAAATGTATGCATTATAGAAGATTTTTCTTGTACTTAATGGAAGAAATTTCCTAATTTTACACAGCGTAGATAACTTATATGTTAAGGATTTCAAACATAATCTATATGACAACCATACTGAAGAAATTGATCTATTTGAACACATAAGAGTTTTTCCAACTTCAACATATTCTAATTTTTCGCCACAAATTTTTGTATTAAACACTGGGTTTTCTACCCTAGACCTCTTTTGTTGAGTACACATAAGCATGCACTTTGATTTGTCTGTGTTCAGAATCATTTTGTTCTGTAAACACCAGTTTTCTATTTCGCATAAATCGGAATTTAGAGTTCTTTCGATATTACATACATTATTGTCAGATACATGCAGAGTTGAATCGTCTGCAAACATATCAATATTTGAAAAAATTACACATAAGGGGAGGTCATTCATATACAATAAAAATAGGAGTGGTCCTAAAATAGATCCTTGTGGTACCCCTGTTGTGATGGGCAAGATATCAGAAGAACATGCGCCAATTTTTACACTTTGGGACCTGTCATTTAAATGAGACTGAAACCATTTTATTGTGTGTAAATCTAAGTTGTAGTACCTTAATTTTTTTTAGTAGGACATCATGACTAACTAAATCAAATGCCTTATTGAAATCTAGAAACGTTATGCCAATGAGATTTCCTTGGTCCATTGCATGTAACCAGCTGTCAGTAAGTTTGGTTAGTGCTGTTTAACAAGAATGGAATTCCCTAAACCCAGACTGTGAGCTCATCATAAGATCAAAGGTTCGAGTGAATTCACGTACTTGATTAGTTATGTACTTTTCAATGATTTTGGATAAAGTTGGTAAGATTGATATTGGCCGGTGGTTACTTGGATCGCTTTTATCGCCCTTTTTATATATAGGGGTGACTTCAGCTTGTTTCAGATGTGAAGGAAATATGCCATTAATGATGCTAGTATCGATAAGATGGGCAATGGGTTTAGAAATTACATTTGCGGAAAGTTTTAAGAGACGGGGACCAATGAAGTCTATACCTGCTGATTTATGTATGTCAAGTGCTAAGCTTAGGAGAAAAAAGACCTAAATTTGACAAACCACAGCCACATGCTTATACAGCAATAAGAAATGATAGGAAAGCCTTTGTTCTGACATTTTGATGTTCAGATTTAAGAGTCCAGTTTTGTTAATTCTATGGAGGATTATAAGCCCTTTTTGTCTCAGGGATTTGTTTCACTAAGTGGCTCTAGTGAAGTTAAACCTGTTCAGATTTTGAGAGATACTGGTGCTACCCAGACTTTGTTGTTAGAGAATGGTTTGCCCTTGTCTGAGTAGACTTCTACTGGTGGGTCAGTTTTATTACAGGGTGTTGAGCTAGGCGCCATTGATGTTCCCTTACATAGAATTTATCTGAAATTTATTTACTGGACCAGGTCTCGTTGCTCTTCGACCTACTCTTCAAGTTCAAGGCATTTCCTGGTTCAAAGGCAAAGTTGTACCAGATTTCATAATTTGTGAGAAAATCACTTCTGATGATGCAGACGATGATATACATGTATATCCAGCCTGTGGTGTTACCAGATTGATGACCAGAGGAAAAGAAATCGAGAAAGAACATGCTCAACCCCTCAACACGGCTGGTTCATCTCATGAAAGTGACCTCTGTGACACTTTCTTGTTTGACCTTGATGGCAGTTCACATGAAAACAGACAGCTATATAACAGTGAGTTTCCACTGAAAACCAGTGACAGTGATGGTCCTAATATACAGTTAGACCAGGAGAAGGACACCCTCAGTAGAGAGCAGCTACTGTTCGGGCAAAATAAGGACTGAAAACAGTGATGATGATTGTCTCAATCTGTAGTTGGACTAGGGCAAAGACTCCCTCAGTCAAGAGCAGTTACTGTCTGAGAAAAAGAAGGACCCTGATCTTGTCGAGTTTAGCAAGAGGGCACTTCCTCCGGAAGTCTCCGACTTTAGGCCTCTAAAGTCGGAGAGTACTTCTACATCAAAGACGGGATCGTTATGCGAAAACGGCGACCACCTGACGCACCCCAGCATGACGTATGACGTGTTGTTCACCAGATAGTGGTCCTAGTGATATATTGTAGGGATATCATGAGATTGGTACACCACACATCCATGGCAGGTAATTTAGGTGTCAATAAGGCTTGAAACAGAATTTTGAGCCATTTTTATTGGCCAAAGTTGAAAAAACATGTTTCTGAATTTTGCAAGTCGCATCATGTTTGCCAGATGATGGGTAAATCTAATTAGAAAATTCCATCTGCCCCTCTACAACCCATTCCAGCTTTTGAAGAACCTTTTAGTTGAGTATTGGTGGATTGTGTAGGCCAGGAAACCACTCTTTACTTACTATCATGTGTTTGTCCACTCCATTCCCTGGAGCTATACTTCTTAAGAATATTAAGGCAAAGACCATAGTCAAGGCCCTTGCCAAGTTTTTCAGTTTTGTGGGAGTGCTTAGAGCTATTCAGTAAGATCAAGATTCGAATTCAACAGGCCATGCATAAGTGAGGTGTTAGACAGCTTATCCCGAGTCTTTGGTGGGGTGGGGTGGGGGACTTGAACGTTTTCATCATCCTTTGAAGACATATTGCTATCAGTATGATGAAGACTGGGATGAAGGGCTTCAGGAGTCTCTTGCATTCAGTCCCTTTGAATTAGTATTTGGCCATACAGCCAGAGGTCCTATGAATTAATTACATGTAGTATTTGGCCATACAGCCAGAGGTACATTGAATTAATTACATGTAGTATTTGGCCATACAGCCAGAAGTCCTTTGAATTAATTACATGTAGTATTATCACCTGCATATGCTGTTTAAATATCTCAACTGATTCGATATGCAAGAGCTTGTTCTGGGTATAGTCAGTTTTTAAATCGAGGTAAGCTACTGACAAACAAGTTGATGGTACAGGGATTTCAACAGTCTCGATTGAAGTCAGCATTTCGCAAATTCTATGGTCGTTATAACGATCTAGTTCGTCAATACAACCTCGCATTGGGTCAAATGCTGTCTGACGTGTTTCATACCGATTGTTAAGCCGTTCTTGGCACACTGATTTTGACTGCGGATAACTCCGTTTACCTGATCAGGATATGGGGCTCACGGCGGGGGTCAACAGGGGATGCTTACTCCTCCTAGGCACCTGATCCCACCTCTGGTGTGTCCAGGGTTCCGTGTTTGCCCAACTATCTATTTTGTATTGCTTGTAGGAGTTATGAGATTGATCGCTGTTCGTTATCTTCACCTTGCATGTAGTGTTTGGCCATACAGCCAGAGGTCCTTTGAATTGATTACATGTAGTATTTGGCCATACAGCCAGAAGTCCTTTGAATTAATTACATGTAGTATTTGGCCATACAGCCAGTGGTCCTTTGAATTGATTACAGTGGAGCCTCGGTAATCCGGACGCCATTAATCCGGACGCTTCACCTTCCGGACGATTTTTCGAGGGAACGGAATTTTTATACGTTATTTTGCATCATTAATCCGGAAATTCGCGTTCCGGATCCGGACGGTCACTTTTTACTACAAAACGTTATAATGCATTGAAAATTGTACCGTTAATCCGGATGGTAATTTTGTTTAGGGAAGGTCTGTGTCGGACAATTTTAGCAAGGCGTAAATTATAAAGAAAACAAGCCAAACTGTCTAATTGAAGCGATCACCTGTACCCTGTCAACACCTCCCTCCAATTAGGTGGTGTGTGATGATAAGTCCGTTAGATAGCACGTGCCGATCGAGACATTGTATTGCCAATTTTCGCACATAAAATCTTTATTGCGTGTAGTGTTGAATTTTGTAAATAAATCTGTAGCATATTAATTTATAGTCTTGATCAATACCCTAATAGTATTAATAAATTAAACATCATGCCGTAATGATAATTTTTTAAACTGCTACACATATCAGTTGTACCGATTCGTAAATTGATATCGGCTTATTCAAATCTAAAGAGTGTAGATTATACTTCTAGATTCTGGATTTTATACTGTTAATTGGCGTGAAATATACATGTATGTTCATGCACAAGTAGTATAAATTTTTAACGTTTAGAATGTCACGCATGTAGAATGTACCTGTGTACGATTGATTCTTGTTACGATGTTATTGCTTTCGAATTTTTAAACTCTGGGTAGAAGTGAGAAAATTACCATTTTAAGGAAAATGACAATTAAATTCTGTATGTACCTATAATGTTAGTTTCAACCGAGTTTTGTTCCGTTATTATCGCATCATGAAAATAATAGGTGCGCGTGACTAGATCAAAGCAGTAGTAGGTCTTAATATTACGAGCTTAAATGATTTTGTTCTCCCGATATTGTCTTGGATAATTATAGAATAAGAAATATAAACTCTGGCAGATTGAATTTTGGTTAAAGAATGTTGTCAACTGACATGATAATCACGAAATTCTTATATCAACTTTGGACGATGAAGATTGTTTTAACAGACCGCCGAACCCGTGAATCGTGACAGATGGAAATTACCGGCCTCTTTAAGAAGTAAAAGTGTGATGAAATGTTTGAAGTGTGAATGATTATGTTAGTTACTAATGATTTATTTACTTATAGTTACATAAAGTGCTTCATTATTTGTTTTAGTGCATACGGTACACAGTTTTGTATATTTATTTGTAGGGATCATATGTATGTACAATGTAAGCACAGGCAAATACACTGAACATGCACATTAAATTTTAGTGCTTTGAAATACATGTAAGTGTTAATTTATTTATTTACTAATGCAAATCGTTAAATCCAATGATAGAATATGTTTATTTCAATATGCATCAATAAAGTAGGCACATATTGGTTACTTATGCAAAGCTAGAAAATATGCGATTCAATTATTCGGACGCTTCATTTATCCGGACGATTTTGCTGGGAACCAAAGTGTCCGGATTAACGAGGCTTCACTGTATAGCCAAAAACAGCGTGCCAAACAAGTGGAGCCAAATTCGTCCAAGGATAAGAGCTATGCATGAGGGAGATAATCCTTAATTTTGAAATGAATTTCTAAATTTTATAACAGCAATTAAATATACATCCGTATTTTCAAGCTAGTAACGAAGTACTTAGCTACTGGGCTGTAGAGACCCTCGGGGACTAACAGTCCACCAGCAGAGGCCTCAACCCAAGGTTCATAATGTAAAACTTATACGGTACCAATTTTGATGCACCAGATGCGCATTTCGACAAATAATGTCTCTTCAGTGATGCTCAACCGAAATGTTTGAAATCCGAAATAACTATGAAGTTTTAGATCTAAATATAGCCAAAAACAGCGTGCCAAACAAGTGGAGCCAAATTCGTCCAAGGATAAGAGCTATGCATGAGGGAGATAATCCTTAATTTTGAAATGAATTTCTAAATTTTATAACAGCAATTGCGGTCTGACGAGTGATTTATATACTTTCTCTTTGATGCTCCTTGATGAGATATGTATGTTTCGTCTGAGGAATCCTAGTGTTCTGTAGGCTGTATTACAGATGTCGTTGATGTGGGTTCCCCAATTAAGATCTGCAGTTAGCGTACAGCCTAGATACTTAGTCGATGTTTCGTGTGCGAGGACATGGTTATGTAAGCGGTATTTGTAGGATGTAGGTTGTTTCTTTTTCGAAATTGTAAGTACTGTGCATTTATCTGGGTGAAATTCCATTTTCCAGTTTTGTTCCCACAATGATAATTTATCAATATCATTTTGAAGAATTTTGCAGTCGTTTTCCGAATTTATAGTTAGATAGGCAATGGTATCATCAGCGAATAGTCGTACAGTAGAGTTGAGGGTTGATGCTATGTCGTTTATGTAGAAAAGGAAAAGACTAGGTCCAAGTACTGAGCCTTGTGGGACGCCAGATAAAACTTCGGCCTCATCTGATAGTTCCCCATCCACCACGACTACCTGCTTTCTGTTGTTGAGAAATCCCTCTATCCAGTGCAGAGTGTTGCCTCTGATGCCATAATGATGAAGTTTGTGGAGCAAAAGGCTATGGGAAACTTTATCAAAAGCTTTGGAGAAGTCAAGAATCAAAAGGTCCGTTTGTTTTCCGTTGTCCAGGTTTTTGGTGATGTCATCGATGCATTCTAGGAGCTGTGTTTCGCATGATCGTTCGCTTCTGAAGCCATGTTGTAATGGGTATAGGATGTTGTGCTCCTCTGCATATCGCATTATGTGACTGGTGACAATGTGCTCCATAAGTTTACAACATACACATGTTAATGATATTGGTCAATAGTTTGATGGTAGGTAACGTTGGCCTTTCTTGAATGCAGGTGTTATACGTGCATATCTCCAGTCTGTTGGTACATCTCCACTTTTTAGTGATTTTCTGAAGATAATTGTGAGTATTGGTGACAACTCTGTTGCAAGTTCTTTTAAGATCACAGGTTTAATATCATCAGGTCCTCCGGCTTTGTGAATATTGAGGTTCTGTAGAAGTTTAAGTATTCCTGTTGAAGTGATGTTGATTTCAGGTGCAGTTGGATAATTGTCAGGTGTATTTGACATGAGGTTTAATTTTCTGAATTCTTCCTTGGAAATCTTATCTGAATTTGAAAATACTGATTTGAACTGATTATTCAGGATGTTGGCCTTGATTTTCGAGTCTGTTTCGATTTTTCCGTTCCTTTTTAAAGGTGTTACTCCGCTTTTGTCATTTTTCTTATGTTTGATAAATGTCCAAAATCGTTTGCTGATTCCCGGCCCGAAGTTCTTCTCACACAGGTCTGGTGGCGAAAGGATACCTTCGATATATTGCCAGTATGCTCTGCGCGATAGTCGTTGCACTTGATGTTTTAGATCTTTGAAGTTCTTGATGTCATTTTTGTTGTTGGTTTTCTTTTTTCGTTTAAATGCTCTGTCGCGTCTCCGTATTTATTGTTTTGATGTCTCTAGTTATCCATGGTAGTTTTTTTTTTTTGGTTTTACATATCTTTGTTGGGACATGTTTGTTGACAATCTCTAACAAGCTGGTTTTTAGAGTTGTCCATAGTTGTTCAACAGTGGCTCCATTCTTCTCATCTTCCTCTATTTTGCTGCTAAGCTTGTTAGTTTCCTCTTTCATGCTATTCCAATTTGCTCTCTTATATAATGGGATTGTGCGTAGCTTTTGCTTTCGTTGGTCAACATTAATGTCCAGTTCCATGTATACAATATTATGGTCTGATATTCCTGGGGGTGGTGTTTACATTTAGTACCTTGGTTGGAATGTTTGTAATAAAAAGGTCTAAGATGGAATCGTTTCTAGTTGGTATTTCTACTAATTGTGTTAATCCAATTTCGTCTAATATATCTGATAGGTGGTAGTGATGTTTCGTATGGTGAGTTCCAGGTCTGAGAGACTTATTCTTCCAGTCCCATCCGGGTAGGTTGAAATCTCCTCCAATCAGGATCTGCGCGTTGCTTGTGCAAGCCCTTTGGACTGATGTTTGAAACTCTGTGATGTATTCTGTGGTCTTTGGATTGTAAAATGCACAAATGCGAATGTCCTTACTTCCTGTTTGTTGTATTTGGGCCCAGGCAATTTCCGCATTTACATCCAGTTCTGGTATTTCGGAGCTCAGGTATCTTTCATGTATTGCAATCAGGACCCCACCTCCTATTTTGTCTTTTCTGTCCTTCCTATACACATTAAAGTTTTGTGGTAAGACTTGGCTGTTGCTGATGGTAGGGTCTAGCCAGGTTTCTGTGGCGATGATTACACCAGGCTTTAAACTATCTATCATGTTTTCTATTTGATGTTGTTTGTTTCGTATAGATTGACAGTTCACATTTATCACTCTCAGCGAAACAAATTTTTTCTTGTTTGTCCTTGGGTTTTTTTCCGGTGTTGAAGCATGGATTGGCTTTGGTGGTTTTTGTATGGAGTCATTTGTCCCGTCAAGGTCAGTAAGACAGGAAAAACGGTTTGTTGTCTCAAATGATGTAGACCCGTAGCAAACCTCACTAATTGGCGTTTCCACAAACGATGCAGTCCCATCGTACATCCTCACCTTCCTCGATCAATAAGCTATATGTTACAGAGTGTATGTCTTGACATCCCATGTGGTACCATTGGTCACACGTATCACAAACAACAGCTCTATTGTCAAATGTAACTGGGTTTTCACATGTCCCGCACAAATAGACTGTACTCTGCTCTTTATTTGTTGGACCAGGATTTGGATTAATGTCGTTTGAAGTTAATAATAGTGTAAAAATACAAGGTATGACAGGTTCTTTGTTTTGGGCACTTTGATTTTTCTACCGTGCACTACATTTGCAGAATAGTTCATGACACTTGGTATTGGTGGTAGTTTCTTATGTAGCAAGCAATAATCAATGTAAACAGGATCGTTGTGAATTTCATATTTAGAGGAAATTCAGATTAATGTTCATTTTCATCCTCGATGTTAATCGAGACCGGTTTTCGATTGAAGGGGCAGTCACATTACCTTACCACCCTTTATTCACCCTCTTGGTTCTGTTTTTAATCCTCAGAACTGCTTGAAAATTGATCAACAGAACAAAAATTTTCCCTGCTCAAGGAACTGGCTGTTAAACCTCGCACATATACGTAATTATTTTGATTGCAAGTTATTTACTTTATTGTAATTTTGCTTTCAAAGTCGTAATGATTATAATAGTCTGTAATATCTTAATCTAAATTATTTACAGAACACATATATGTAATAGTGTTTATTAATTGATTTAAATTAATAAATCTACACAAATTTGTATATAGATTTCAAATTAAACATTATCTGAATAACCACTACATTGAGATGTGTTTTATGCTCATCCAAGTAGAACAGGCAGTACCTGTTCTGATTTATTGAATTTTGCCTTAGGTCATTATAATTAAACTTTTGTAAATAGGTTTGAAAGTGTTCGAAGTTCCTATTGGTTTTAGTGTTGTTAGCTGGTGTTTTATTGGTCAGTTCTTTTTCCCTCCAAAAGTTCTTGGTGGTGTTCAGTCATTCTTTGTCTAGTTGGTTTATAGAGAAGTTGGTGAAAATATATGACAGATATTTGACTGTTGACTGATCATTTCTTTAACAAGGTAAGCTTATTTTCTAACTTTAATATTATATCTAATTTGCAGTAAACGTAATAATTTGGTAGATTTAATTCCATAGCACTTGCACAGTGAGAAAGATATTTTGTGAGGCATAAATCAGTTAGCTTGAAATAAGTTAAATTTATGTGTTTCACAGATTTGGTATACTGTATTTTTAAATACATGCTTGATATTTTTATGATGCAAGTTTATTTATGTAAACTTCATAATTTACAGTCAATTTCCATGGACATTTTTGTTAAATGAGGGATTATTGCCACATCACTTATTCCCATAGAATGGTATGATGGTGTTCATGATATATTCTATGATTATAATGAATAATGTCTGTATAGTCATTATAGAAAATCATAAATATATAGTATCAGTGTTTTTAAGCTTTTATAATATCATATGGTAACATATATTTCAAAGAAGTAATTTGTGTAAATAAGTAATACTTTGATGTATATGATTGTAAATATAATTATTTGTTTGATATGTTTCAGAGTGTCATACACATACATATACATGTATATCTAAAGCTTAGATTCTGGCAATAAAATGGAGGTGATCGACATCTAAGAACCCATACAGGACTTTGTTGTTTAATTCGACAGAAACCCTGTTACAAAATGGCGCCCGCGTAGGTACTCCTCCACCTGTAAAATCCCTAGAGGACTTTTCTGGAAAAACAACAGTCTGCGGAGGTGACGAGTGTTCGAATAGTAAGACCGGTCCTTGGCTTTGGTGCAGTGTGCTACGTTCAGGAGACGACCTACATAACTGTCACGCGTGAATGGACACAACTGTACATTGTTTTGGAACATCGTCCTAGACTTACTTCGTCAATATTCATTTTGGATATTATATTTGTGACGCATGTTGTAAGCATTGTGTGTTATATGTGCTGTGTGATGTGTGTTTTCATTCTTTGTGTTTGTGCAATTTTGGTTTACGTCACGTGACATCTGAATCAGCTGATCGGTGAGTGTTTCAATTGTTACATTTTTCATTGTATCTTCTGTTTATACTAGTTTATTATTACAAAGTGTGTGCAAGCTAGTTTAGCTCTTATATAGACTTCGTATTTTTACTGCAGTATAGAACCATTTAATTGATCGATCAAATAAGCAAACTTATATAAGATTGTCAGGGTCAAGTTTGATAAGAATATATCTTTGTGGGTTTTTTTAAGGTAATATCGTAGAAAATTTAAGCAACTACAGGTACATTTTTTTAGTTTAAAAAGAAATAAGTATATAATTTTTTCTTCTGAATTCCGAGTGCCACAATCGAGAGAAAGATGGGTAAGTGAGGTATCATCATGGCACGTATTTGCACACTAATTATTACCTATATATCCTTATCAGTTACTAAACCGTAATATCATAGTGTAATATCTATATCTTTTGACCAAGACACCTTGACAATTTGACAGATTATATTGATTTGGTTGAAGTTGTTCAGAGCCGTAGTTTCGTTTGATTCACAGTACTTTATTTGTCTGGGTTGGAATGTAGTAGCAGTTGTTCAGTTATCTATATAACAAGTTAGATTTATTGGGAGTTGATCTGAGTGACAAATTGTTCATATAGTAATTGTCAGTTAGTATATTTATATTATTTTTCTCAACAGCTATTATTTAAGAATTTCGCGCTTCGCGTTTCGGATTCATAATTCCATCGAGATCGGTTTATTTTATACTGCGCAATTCCAGTCGAGCTCGATATTCGCTTTAATAGTTACACCGGAAAACGTAAGTTTGTATACGAGAAATCAAATTTGAGCTAAATATTGCTTAATAACGCTAGTGTTTGTTGTTTATTTTACATAAAAGTTAAGCCTCAGGTAAAAGGTCTATAGTTCAACACACTTGTAGTTCCTTTGTAGGAGAAACTCGGTACAATATCAGTTATTTACACTTCGAACTGTGTGTCAGCTGATGTGTTATTTTTCTGATCAACCATTTCCATTTCAGCAGTATGCATTGAATTATTATAAGTATTTGTATCTGCGTTTCAAAACCCGTATTCGTCGTTCAACTATGAACGCCCCACTGTAGATAACTTATACGTATTTGATATTATTGCTGTTACAAGTCTGTTTTCAATAGTTCAAAGTGAACTACCCTCCTATACATGCAATTTCCATTATTTTTTGTACATATTTGTTTCTTATTTCAATTGCACTGCATTACAATGTCAAATCCAAGTATAGACACGGAGGATACAACTAATACTACAACAGAAACTAAACCAGATGTCAAACTGCCAGTCACTGACAGTGAAATGTCAACGGAGGATATGAATCAATTTTGGAAAACATTGGAGAAAATGAAAATCAATCCACAGAAATTCATGCATTGGGCAGTTAATCATGATGAGCAAAAGCATTCTGTGAAAGAATCTATGACGACGTTTAAAGAACCAATGGCAGCAGCATCGCCGCTAGCATCTGGCTATTATAAAGCTCCTTTACGGATTTCCACTTTCTCAGGTGATGGGAAATCAGACTCTTCATATGACTTGTGGAAGTATGAGGTGACTTGTCTAATGAAGGAGTCTCAGTCAGAAGAAGCTCTACTTCAGGCAATTAGAAGGTCTGTGAAGGGGGAAGCAGCCAAAGTTATTATGCGACTAGGTGTTGGTGCTTCTGTTGAAGAAATTTTATTCAAATTAGACAGCATATATGGGAATGTTTTGGAAAAGGAGGATATATTAGCTGAATTTTATTGTGCTAAGCAAAGAGAGGATGAAACTTGTTCAGCTTGGAGCTGTCGTTTAGAAGAAATTCTTTGTACTGCTTTGAGGTTAGGCAAGGTTCAGAATTATTCTGTGAACGAGATGTTGCGCACAATGTTTTACAAAGGTTTGCGACAAGAATTGAAAGACGTTTGCGGACATCTGTATCACACAATTAGTGATTTCGATAGACTAAGAGTAGAAATCAGGAAAATAGAGTCTGAACGCACAGTGCAGATCAAGTCATCAAAGGGCAAACAAGGCACAGTAAAGGTAGCAATCTCTTCAAAGACAGACTCATCTGATGATGACAAGTTAAAGGATTTGCAGGCTCAGATTAATCAACTAAAGGCAATGCAGCAGCCATATTACATGCCTCCTGCACAGAAACCATATGGTAATAAGGGTAAACAATCTTTTCAAAAGGGAAAGAAAGGAAAGCATTCAAACAAAGGATATTCTTACCCAATGCCTGAAGCTAGATCTACTGCAGCATGTCCTGATGACCAGCAATCGAGTCATAGATCTGACCAAATCATATGTTATAGATGCGGTCAAGAAGGCCACATAGCTATTGGTTGCAGAGTCAGAGTTGACCACAAAAAGGATTTAAACTTCAGATTGCCAAATCCTGGGGACAAGGGTCTGGCAGAAGGAAGAACAGTCCCACCAACTTATCAGAGGAATTAGTTGGAACATCAAATGAGGTTCAAGTGGCTATTAATGGTGTTCCGTGCCTATCATTACTCGATACAGGAGCCACAGTCTCTACAATATCAGAATCCTTTTATATAACATATTTAAAGGATAAAACGGCGCTTAATTCAATAGATGAACAAATTGACATTGAATGTGCTGATGGTCAATTGATGCCATATTTAGGATATGTCGTGGTGAATTTAGCCACATATGGACTGTCATCAGTAGAAATTCTACAAGATTGCATCTTTTTAGTTGTTCCAAACAGTAATTACAACTCAAAAGTTCCTGTTTTGATTGGAACAAATATTTTACACAGACTGATTGACATTACAAGATCAGAGTATGGGTCAAGGTTTTTGCAGGATGCAGATTTACACGCTTCATGGCACTTGGCATTTAGATGTCTGACATTACGTGAAAGGCAGCTGGAAAGAAATGGGAATCGACTTGCTATATTGAAGTCCGCTGAGTCTTGCAGGATTTTAATTCCACCCAATGGGAAAGTTGTTATTAAAGCTTGCTCAGACAGGAAGATTCCTTATCAGAAAGTTTTAGCTATGCTGCATTCAACTCCAAAGTCTAGCATTCCACTTGACTTAGATATCACCCCAAGTTTACATTATTATGACTTTGAGGATTCTAACATAATACCAGTGGAAATAAGCAATGTCACGACGCGAACAGTATCAGTTTCACCAAGAGCAGTTATATGCGAGATGCAGCCTGTTACAATTGCAGATACATCTATTCCTTTGTCAACTTCAGAATTTGAACAAATTTTAGAGAAAGTTCATATATCTGACACATTAGCAGAGACGGAGAAAGAGCGATGTAGAGGACTTGTATCTGAATACCAGGATATATTTTCCACAAATTCTACAGATATTGGAACTACTGACAAGGTGTACCATCATATAGAACTGTCAGATACAACACCTTTTAAGCAGAAATACAGACGCATACCACCAGCGATGGTAGAAGAAGTAAGAAACCACATACAAGAGTTACTAGCCAGTGGAATCATCAGACCATCTCATTCACCATTTTGCTCTAATGTGGTATTAGTCAGGAAACATGATGGGTCCTTACGCATGTGTGTGGATTATAGACAGCTGAATTTACGGACTGTGAGGGATAACTACGCACTGCCAAGAATAGATGAAATATTAGATTCACTTGCTGGGAATTGTTACTTTTCTGTATTAGATATGAAATCTGGGTACCATCAAATCGAAATTTTAGAACAGCATAAGCAGCGAACAGCTTTTACAGTTGGGCCATTAGGATTCTTTGAATTCAATAAAATGCCATTTGGACTTGCGAATGCCCCGGCTACGTATCAAAGACTACAAGAACAATGTTTAGGAGATCTTCATTTAAAAGTGTGTTTTATTTATTTAGATGATGTAATTGTTTTCTCTAGGACATTTGACGAACATCTCGACCGCCTTAAGCAAGTTTTTGATAGGTTTAGGACATTTAGTCTGAAGCTCTCCCCTAAGAAGTGTTCTTTCTTCATGAAAAAGGTAAAGTATATAGGTCACATTGTTTCTGAAGATGGGGTACAGGCGGACCCAGACAAGGTAGACAAAGTCTTAAACTGGCCTACTCCTAAAACTCCTGAAGATGTACGACAGTTTTTAGGCTTCGCAGGATACTACAGGAAATTTATCCAGGATTTTTCAAAGATTGCACGACCATTGATAGATATCATGGCAACTGGAAAGAAACCCAGAGGAAAAAAGAAACTGCCTCCATTGACATGGCATTGGGGACCATCTCAAGACAAAGCATTCACTATATTGAAAGATAAATTAACCTCATCGCCAGTGCTTGCCTATCCTGATTTCAGCAGTCCATTTGAGTTACACACTGATGCATGTCAAAGTGGACTCGGAGCGATATTGTACCAAGAACAGGATGGGATTAAACGCGTTATTGCATATGCCAGCAGGGGACTTAGTAAATCTGAAAGAAATTATCCTACTCATAAACTGGAATTTTTAGCTTTAAAATGGGCAATTACGGAAAAGTTTTCAGATTACCTTACAGGACAGACATTTTCAGTGTTTACAGACAACAACCCCCTCACATATGTTTTAACTACAGCAAAATTAGATGCAACTGGCCACAGATGGATTGCCGCTCTGTCTTCATACAACTTCAGTATTACATATAAGCCAGGTAAATTGAACACCGATGCAGATATATTGTCTAGATTACCAGCGAAGACCGAGACCATGGATACTGAAGCTGTCAGAGCGATAGTCAATGCTGATGATAAGCCACCATATATCAAGACACTACCAGTTTTGCCTGCTGTGTGTCAGCAGTTACATCTACCTTCAAATATTGAGGACATTCGGCACATTGACATTCAGCAAATTCAGGCTGAGGATGCTACCATTTCGGCTATAATAGGTTATGTCAAAGCTGGAAAGAAACCTCCAAGGAACTCTGCAAGTTGCGAGGTTGAGGCAGTTCTTCATCAAAACTTTAAGAAGCTGAAGATGAAAGATGACATACTTATTAGAGAGACACAGAATGCAGATGGTACCTGTCATCAACAATATGTTGTGCCACATACATTTAGTCCTGTGATCCTACACTATTTGCACAACGATATGGGTCATCCAGGCAGAGACAAAACTATAGCTTTAGTCCGAAGTAGATTTTACTGGCCAAGGATGCACACAGATCTATTGAAGTGGGTTGACGAGTGTGAGAGATGCATCAAGTTCAAGACACCTAACAACCAGAAAGCATCATTAGTAAACATCACAACTACTCAACCTTTAGAGTTAGTTTGTATGGACTACATGACGTTAGAACCATCCAAAGGAAACATACAGAACATATTAGTCCTGACAGACCATTTTACCAAATATGCAGTAGCAGTACCAACGAAGAATCAAACAGCAAGGACTACAGCTGAGGCAATTTTTAACAACTTCATCGTCCATTATGGTCTGCCGCAGAAACTTCATTCAGATCAAGGAGCGAACTTCTGTAGTAATTTGATTAAAGAATTATGCCAAATTACTGGGATATCCAAATCCAGAACTACACCATATCATCCCATGGGCAACGGAATAACAGAACGCTTTAACAGAACCATTCTTTCTATGTTAGGCACTTTGGATCCAGAACAGAAACATAATTGGAAAAAACATGTCTCTCCATTAGTACATGCGTACAACTGTACTATACATTATTCGACAGGATTCTCTCCATATTATTTGATGTTTGGGCGAGAACCAAATCTTCCTGTAGATCTCATTTTTGGAATCGAGCGAAATTGCCAATTTAAATTGACTTCTTCATACATTGAAACCCTACAGGAAAATCTCAGAAATGCATATCATCAAGCTGAAACAGCAATTAAGAATTCTCAAACGAAACAGAAGTTGCATTATGACACCAAGATAAGAGGAGTAATCTTAAATGAAGGAGATCGAGTTTTAGTTAAGGTTGTCAGTTTTGATGGGAAACACAAAATTCAGGATAAATGGGAGGAAAATCCCTACATCATCATTAGTCAGCCAAATGTTTCGATTCCGGTTTATAAGGTGAGACGAGAAGATGGCCAAGGCAGAATCAGAATTCTACATAGGAATTTATTATTGCCCATTGGTTCCAAGTTATCTTCACCTGTTCCAGCACCTAGATTTAGAACCAAGAGAAGTGAAAAGTCTCAAGATAGAGAAAAGAGATCTGCCATCCAGGATCAGTTGGAAGGATCTGATGATGATGCAGACAGCATGTATGTTACAGTGGAATGCCCTGTACCATTTAGTGATGCACAGTCTGAGGATGTTGAAGATAGTACTCACACTATTACTGGTGACGATCGGAGTGGTGTTGAGTACCTGGAGGACGGATCAGGGGAGGACGCTCCCAATCAGAGTACTCAGGAACTACCTGATGATCTTGATTCCAGCAGTTCTCATATGGATGATTTACATGAACCTGTAGCTGAGGTTCCTGATGAACATGATGATGATGATGATGATGATGATAACCAAGATGATGATAATGAGACCGATTTGCCTAGAAGGTCGACAAGAATCAGAAAGAAGCCACAATGGATGGAACATTATGCCTGTAGTCTACAAATGTCTCAGCAACCCGAATGGAAGGATAAGGCAATGTGTTTTAAAGAAATGGCTTCTCAGTTGAGAATGATGGACAAAGAAATGTCAAAAGCTCTTTTAAAAATGTTTACTGAAAAATTCTGAGTTTTTATTTTTAATAAATTATCATGCATTTTTTTTCAGTATTTCAACACTACATGACAGAGGGTAAGTCTTCCTTTAAATGACGTGGAAGTCATTTTAAAAGGAGGGGAAGTGTGTAATAGTGTTTATTAATTGATTTAAATTAATAAATCTACACAAATTTGTATATAGATTTCAAATTAAACATTATCTGAATAACCACTACATTGAGATGTGTTTTATGCTCATCCAAGTAGAACAGGCAGTACCTGTTCTGATTTATTGAATTTTGCCTTAGGTCATTATAATTAAACTTTTGTAAATAGGTTTGAAAGTGTTCGAAGTTCCTATTGGTTTTAGTGTTGTTAGCTGGTGTTTTATTGGTCAGTTCTTTTTCCCTCCAAAAGTTCTTGGTGGTGTTCAGTCATTCTTTGTCTAGTTGGTTTATAGAGAAGTTGGTGAAAATATATGACAGATATTTGACTGTTGACTGATCATTTCTTTAACAAGGTAAGCTTATTTTCTAACTTTAATATTATTTCTAATTTGCAGTAAACGTAATAATTTGGTAGATTTAATTCCATAGCACTTGCACAGTGAGAAAGATATTTTGTGAGGCATAAATCAGTTAGCTTGAAATAAGTTAAATTTATGTGTTTCACAGATTTGGTATACTGTATTTTTAAATACATGCTTGATATTTTTATGATGCAAGTTTATTTATGTAAACTTCATAATTTACAGTCAATTTCCATGGACATTTTTGTTAAATGAGGGATTATTGCCACATCACTTATTCCCATAGAATGGTATGATGGTGTTCATGATATATTCTATGATTATAATGAATAATGTCTGTATAGTCATTATAGAAAATCATAAATATATAGTATCAGTGTTTTTAAGCTTTTATAATATCATATGGTAACATATATTTCAAAGAAGTAATTTGTGTAAATAAGTAATACTTTGATGTATATGATTGTAAATATAATTATTTGTTTGATATGTTTCAGAGTGTCATACACATACATATACATGTATATCTAAAGCTTAGATTCTGGCAATAAAATGGAGGTGATCGACATCTAAGAACCCATACAGGACTTTGTTGTTTAATTCGACAGAAACCCTGTTACATATACATATTTTTATGAAGTATAGTATGCTTCTAAAACGTTTACTGTGGGTACAATTTACAAATGTCATATTTCACTTATGTTTTTCTTTCTTGATTTGTAATATTATTTATCTGTTATTGTAGGTCAATGCCTTTATTTTCTACTGAATAAATTAATAAAACCAACATCTGCCTTCCTGCTCGGTTACATCTTGGCGCTGCGAGAAATTACACCATGAGGCATTGACTATGGAACTTATATTCCATGGATGCGAATGTGAGTTGAATTCTTTTCTCTGTCAATGAAGTCTACCAATTATCTGGACTGTAGGATGAATTCTACTCGATTTTCGCTGAAGTATACCATTTACCTGGGCTGTGCGCATTGAACTGCACTCAGCGTAACGGTACTTCTATTACCGTGTTTAGAGTCACTCATGTGAAAACTTAGTATCTGAACTCTTTCGAAATGAATAAGAGTACTTCAAAACCGTGTTTATGAACTAGAACAAGAGCTTTTAGAAAAGAAACATTCCAAGAGAAACATTATTGAAAAAGATACGTTTATTCCTGAAAGTCGCAAAATAAAAGTTTTTTCTGGTCGACCTAAAGCCGAAAATGATTTGTCGATTGATGACTGGATTGACGATCTGGAAGTGGCGTTTGCAGCTCGTGAAAGGACAGATGCACAAAAAGTAGATCTTATTTTCACTCATTTAGAAGGCCAGGCTAAGGACGAGGTGAAATACAGAGCAGATATTCGTCATCATCCGACCGCAATACTAGACTGTTTACGGGCAGCATATGGAAATCCGGAAAGTGTGATTACATTACAGCAACGTTTCTTTGAGCGTCACCAGAAACAAACTGAAAGTATTCGCGAATATTCTTATGTGCTGTTGGATCTATTTCAAAAAGTGATTAAGAAAGACAACGGTGTATTTCCAGACAAACAACGCACTCTGTGTGAACGATTTGCTAACGGTTTGTGGGATCCATTCATGCTCAAGGAAGCGAAACGATTAATTAGAGGTGGATATGGCCCAACCGAGTTCTATACGCTGAGGGATGAAATCATCTTATTCAGTGAAGAGGAAACAACGCAACACAATTCGAACACGCAGTCGAGACTTCCAGACAGTAAGCCGCCAGAGACGATCAGCGATCAGCGGAATTTAAATGTCCAGACACAGGATTCGTCTACTGCGGATCACCTTTTGAAATTATCCAAGCGCAACAAAAGCAGATCGACTCACTAACCAGTTTGATGAAAGATCACAGTGTAAGGGAACATTCTACGGAACGCCGTTATAGCAAGAGTCCGAAGTGCTTTAACTGTAGTAATTCTAGGCGACTTAACTTGGGTTAAGCTGTCTATACTATATTACCCGGATGTGTGATCAAGACCTTGCCGGAAGTGAATTACTGGAACCCCAGTTGATTGTGATTTCCCTACCAGAGCAGACGTGTTCCACGGACCAGTTTCCTAATACGCCGCTGCCCTTGGGATATATCGACTCAAGCTATTGACTCGCTGTCTTCTACATCGAGGAACTTACCTTGCTGTATTCACAGACCAAGTAGTGAGTTTAGCTAGATAGCCACGATTTACAATATTGGCGTTGTCGGTAAATTGGAATAACCACTTGTTTTGTGTGTTAGTTCATAAATCCCGCGTCAATAGTTGACAGTTGTTGTGCTCGCAGCACGTAAAATTTGCAGATAGAGTGCATGTCCAGATATTAAATGCATATTGGTTACAGGACTATTGGACAATTCCACTACAGTTCTGCAATCATTTTTGTGCATTTTTGAGAAAAATTCCTTTCACTTCCGCCGGCAATTTTTGCACGTGAATTTTTCCCGCCAAAATTTTTTTTCACGAGATTTAAAGGTAAACAATACCTATTGTCTACCTTAGTTCACTTGTTAACATTCTAAAATTTCAAATTTAATTTAATTCCTGTGCAAAATTGTTGGAAACTATGGCTGACAAAAATGTCAAGAGCGAAAGTGAGGATTTGCCAATTAATAGTGGACAAGGAAAGATTAGAATTAACTATGCTGAGGCCGAAGAGCTAAGGAAGTTACCATCAGTGGGAGAAGTGATAGCTGATAATATTATCAAATATAGACAAAAGTATGGTAACATAACACCAGACAAATTTGCAATGATACAGTTCATAAAAGTTAGTTCAGAATTTCTAGCACTTGTGGACTTTGAGCCAAATAAAGAATTAGAACCTAGAACCCAAGAGTCAGAGGGTCAACGGTCACGTAAATGGTCACTTCATGAAACTGAGGATGAACAAAATCCTACAAGTTATGAAAAAACAAGAGAATTAATAGAGAGGGTAGGTGAGTTAGTGAAGGAAAAATCAAATGCAAGGTTGTTAGCTCAGCAAACATATTATCCATACCATCCACAGGTAAGTCAAATACCTGGTAATCCATCACCTTGGCCACAACAGGTAGGTAACTGGCCGCCAGTATATGGTAACCAGGCACCACCTCAATTGATGGCTGGGCATCAAGGGCCACCAATTCAGACAAGACCAGATGATGAGGTAAGACCAAGGCAACCAGTAAGACCTAGGGGGGAAATACCTCCGGTACATCCGCACGCAGATGAAACAACGGACAATCTAATAAAACGTTGGCGTACGGATGAGGTAAGAATTAGAGAACCTCCCCAAGAACGCGACTTTGATGCGCATCGGCTACTTGGACGAGAACAACCGCAGCCATTCGAGCAGCCGCGCCGTATCATGCGTCACGTAAGAGATATGCGGGATAACCCAGGGCCAGTTCGGCGTGATGCTGAATTACCGAAAGGTTTAAGATTCGAGGGGAAAGAGAACTGGTTAGGGTTCAAGCATAAATTCATGCGTTATTACCAGGTGAGGCAGTGGACACCAAATGAAGCCAAAGACTTCCTGTGCTGGTGCCTCGAAGGTAAGGCTAGTGAATTTTATGCAACAGTAGTTGCACGGGATCAAGGAATTGATTTCGTGGAAATACTGAATAAGTTAGAGAAAATATTTGGGGGTGTTCCACTTCCGGACACCGCCCAGGTTCAACTGGCCAACTCTAAGCAGAGGCCAGATGAATCGATCGAGGATTGGGCAGACAGAGTTCTACAGTTGTCTGTTCGTGCATTCCCTGAATTACCAGAGGAGTATATGTACAGACAAAGCCATAAAGAGAATTTGTCTCATGGTTGTGTTGACAGGGAAGCAGGTCAGTTCGTGGTGAACATGAACTTAGAATCAGTCGAATTCACTATCGACAAAATTAAAAGCTATCAATTCAACCACCAGTCGATTTATGATAGAGGTCGGAAGGAGGTAAGAGAAATTAAAGTGTCTCAAGAAAGTGACCAAACCTCCAGTGATGAGGAAGCTTCCCATCACAAGGTACGAAAGGCCTCTCAAAAAACAAAACGGAAGTCAAAGCTGTCAGAATTAACCCAGAAAATGGGGGATATTCATGACACAATGAAGACATTAGTGGCACAATTGGAGAAATGGCAGGCACAAACTCCAAGGAGTCCTGTAAGGAGTAGGTCAGCCTCTCCAGGTAGTGGCCGTTGTTTTCATTGTGAGGGCATAGGGCACTTTGCTAGGGAATGTCCCAAGAAAACTTCCAAGGAAAATAGGTCGGCAGTGGCCAAACAAGTATCCTTCTCAGATTTAAACGAGAAGGGATCAGGCCATCAGGCCTAAGCCTGGTCCATAGACAAGACAGCGGCCTACATGGCACAGAGAAGCCCTTGATTATTCGACAGTTAAAATCTACGTCGACTATTAAGATTCCAGTATGTATTCAGGGTAGGAAGGTTGAAGGAATTGTAGATACAGCATCAGAGGTAACTATAATTTCTGATAACCTTTATAAATCATTCAAAACTAAACCAACAGTTCAAAAAGAAATTACCTTGAATGCAGCTGGTAGGAATATGTCTATGAAGGGATATTTCTGGAAAAAACTCAATAGAAATTTGTGGAATTGATTTCTATGAAAATGTGTATGTAGCTCCCTTAGAGGATGTCATGCTCATTGGATTAGATTTTATGTCAAAACATAAGGTTAAAGTAGATTTGAAACAAAATTTATTCTGTGTAGAAAACCGGCAAATGTCTTTTCTGGAAAACACTGGCTCCTCTGTGCAAGCTGTCAATGTGAACCAGGTGAGGGTCAGAAATAGAACAGCTATACCTCCTAGATCAGTGGTAAGAATCTCATGTTATACT
Source organism: Ostrea edulis (assembly GCF_947568905.1). NCBI lineage: Eukaryota > Metazoa > Mollusca > Bivalvia > Ostreida > Ostreidae > Ostrea > Ostrea edulis. The sequence continues at coordinate 85,116,821 of NC_079168.1, read as the reverse complement.
GACGCCAAATTAGACCCGGGATGTTACCTTATTGAACCAGATATCAAAACTGTAATTGCTCCTCGGGTATGTTCTGTGGGTGTAGTTGATCCAGTAATGGTATTTGTCAATATATCAGATGCAAAGGTAACACTGTTCAAGAATCAGAAAGTGGGAAGTATACGTAATGTAGAAGAAGTTCTTCCTAATGAACAGATGGGTACTAATAATGTGTATCGGACCAAACTGGTAAGAGATTCGATAGAGAAAGAGGCAGTCCCAAAACATGTAGCAGAATTGTTTGATAGGTCCTGTGTAGAGTTAGATCAAAAACACCACTCTAGTCTTAAGCAATTGCTCATTGACTATGCTGATGTTTTTTCAGCACATGAGTTCGATTTAGGTAATTTCACAGCAATCGAACATGCTATAGACACAGGAGATAGAACACCTATTAAACAAAAATTCAGACACACACCTGCATCCTTTGAGGGTGAGGATGAGAAGCACATTCAGAAAATGTTGAAGGCAGATGTTATCGAGCCGTCCGTATCTGAATGGGCATCTCCGCCAGTACTAGTGCGAAAAAGAGATGGGTCTGTAAGATGGTGTGTAGATTATAGAGCTTTAAATAAGGTTTCTAAGAAAGATGTATTTCCGTTACCACTAGTGGAGGAGTGCATAGATTGTCTGGCAGGAAACATGTGGTTTTCAAAATTGGATGCCACATGGGGTTACTGGCAGATTAAGATCAAAGAGGAAGACAAAAGCAAAACCGCATTCACCACTCGTTATGGATTGTTCCAATTTAAGCGTATGGCATTTGGGCTAATTAACGCTCCAAGCACGTTTTCACGAGTGATGAATTTGGTTTTGAGGGGTCTGCATTGGAATATAGTGTTGGCTTTTCTCGATGATGTGTTGGTACTGGGACAAGATTTTCAGAGCCATGTGGAAAACTTAACAGAAGTATTCCAGAGGTTCAGGAAGTACGGTATCAAACTGAAAGCGAGAAAATGCGAACTCTTTAGTACAGAAGTCGAATACCTTGGTAGAACGGTAGGAAGAAATGGTATGAAGATCAGTAAACATTTCCAGAATACTATGGAAAGTTGGCAAGTGCCAAAGAGTACGAAAGATGTTGAGCGGCTCTGCGGTTTTGCCAACTACCATAGGAGTTTCATTAAAGATTTTGCCCGGATTTCGGCACCATTGTATGAAATCACGGGTAAAAAGAAATTTGTATGGGAAGAGAGACAACAGGATGCCTTCGAGAAGCTAAAAGCTGCTCTCTGTAGTGCTCCTGTGCTTGCCATACCTACCAAGGAAGATGAGTTCATATTAGACACTGACGCCTCAGAATTTGTGGTAGGTGCGGAATTACTACAGGTACAAGATGGTAAAGAACGGTGTATATCTTACTGTAGTTTTTCATTAACACCAGAACAACGCAGGTACTGTACTACGAGAAAGGAACTTCTTGCAGTAGTAAGATTTACTAGGCACTTTAGACACTATCTTCTAGGTCGCCAGTTTCACATCCGTACTGACCATAGCAGTCTACAATGGCTAATGAATTTTAAGAATCCTAGTGGTCAATTAGCTAGATGGTTAGAAGAATTGAGTCAGTACTGGATGGTGATACATTACAGAGCAGGTAGTAAGCATGTAAATGCTGATTTTATGTCCCGCTTGACCGAAGAACAAAAGTGTCAAGAGTTTTTACATGGAGTAAATTTAGATCAATTACCATGTGAAGGATGTAACTACTGCAGGAAAAAACATAACGAATGGAGTAAGTTTGTTGAGGATGTGGATTACACAGTGCATCTCGTCCATAAAGCTTACCGAGTATAGATGACAGCTCCCACCCTAGCTTCATGGGTAAGTGGTTACTCATGGAAGGAAATAAATGATCTCCAGAAAAAAGATCCAGATTTAAAAATCATATTTGAGTGGTTGGAGGGTCATAATGAACCCTCGGAAGAAGAACTGTTTCTTAGTAGTGCAGCCACCAAACATCACTGGATTAACAAAGAGTTATTTTCTGTCTGTGAAAATGAGGTTGTATGGAGAAGGGATATGGAGGGTTCTATGAAAAAGCTGTTAGTTGTTCCAATGGTTAGTCAATCTGGGATCCTGAGTCTCTCTCATGATCTACCATCCACAGGTCATCAAGGTCAAGATCGAACTTTACATAGATGTAAACAACGGATCTATTGGTACAACATGACCAGAGATGTTAGGCAATTTGTTGCATCTTGTTCTACTTGTAATAGGAACAAGAAGCCGAATCGCAAAGCAAAATGGCAGTTGACACCATAACATGCGGGTACACCAATGGAACGAGTACATCTTGATTTCTTAGGGCCCCTACCAGTAACAAATCAAAGTACTTAAAGTACTCGTGGGAGTTGAACATAGTGGAAATTCAGTTAGAAAAGATAGTACTGGAAGGGTAGGGGGATAAATGACTGAATATTATTATGATTTTAGATACAAATCAACTGTTGTTGTTTTTCAAAGCGTTACAACAGCAAACATGGATAATGGAAGGCCCATGGGCCACAACGCTCCTCGAGTAACTGAAGTCGTGTTGTTGTTTTCTAGAATTTCACCCCTTTATATTCTCATGAAAAATGTGACCACATATTATGGCCCAAACATTCAAATCAATATGGTTATCAATGCCTTGCAGTTATGAAGAAGTTTTTCCCCTGTATATATACATTCAAGTTTAATCCTAGTTATAGCTAATTCTAAGGATTCATTACTTGAAAAGGTAGTCCAATATGCTAAACTGTCACCTGAGTATACTACAGTCCTGTAGAGGATCAATGGAATGGTAAATAATTCTATAATAACTCAAAATAAATGAAATGCAAAAAAATTAAAAATTGTCGGGCATCGGAAATGCACAAGCCGAGTTGCGCAAGGAATGGGCATAGAGGGAACCGTCAGAAAAGTTTTCAAGAATTATCAAGCAGGGAGCAAAATTTTGCGTACATAAATTTCAGCCGACTTAAATCCTTTGTGACCTTGACCTTTAACCCTTGACCAAAATCAATAGGCTTCTTTGTCTCATGAAGGGCGATAATCCATCTAAGTTTAATTGAGATCCTATAATTTGTTAAAAAATTATAGTGCAGAAAACAAAATTTTCTCCAAATTTCAGTCTATTTATAGCCACTGTGACTTTGACCTTGTGACCCCGGAATCGATAGGCTTCTTGTCTTACTTAATCGATCTAAGTTTGATTGAGATCCTATAATTCGTTCAAGAGCTATGGTGCGGAAAACAAAATTTTCTCCAAATTTCAGTCTATTTATAGCCAGTGACCTTGACCTTTGACCTAGTGACCCCAGAATTGATAGGCTTCCTCATCTTACTGAGGGTGACAATCCATCTAAGTTTGAATGAGATCCTATAATTTGCTCAAGAGCTATGGTGCGGAAATGAAATGTTGATGCGTGCCCGCCTGCCCGCCCAATGGCACTTCATCAGATCATAAGCCGAGTTCGACTTATCGCAACTCCGCTAAAAATGAAACACTAGTCAAATAATGTTATTTATTGTCAAGGTATTTGGGATATTATACTGTGGCTCAAACAGGGGGTGAATGAACCTGACAGTATGGAAAGCATATAGTGGAATCAGACTTGTGATGCTGGAAATCTATAGTGATTAATAAACTATACATGTACAAGATCCATAACTATTTTTTTTCTTCAGTTTGTGAGGGAGAATCCTCATGTCTCTTTCATCTGTAGACAAATAAACAATGTGTTTTGACCAGAACAATTTCCAATCCTTTTTGCAGCATAAATTCAACATTGTGGCAACTGGGTTAAACTTTGATAGTGAAGTAATACATGGCAGCACCTTATCCCATGCTCTTAAAATTTCTGTTTGACACACACTCATGACATCCACTCAAACATTACAGAGTGCAGCAAAATCCCATTGTAATAGGGGATTCAAAATGGATAACTGGTACAAAATATGGTACATACTATTAAAAAAGGATAATGAATTTGACATATTGATGTCTTGGAAAAGGAAATTCTGACATCGGGGCTCTAAGCGTTTTCAAACATTGTCATTTGATAAAAGTGTTCTACATTTTTAAAAATAGAGATTAATATGTCTTTACATACATAGGTGAGAAAGTTTCCATTATTGCTAGCCGAGACATACGATGTATGCGCGAAAAATTCATAAACAAATATCACACTACTCACGTAGAAAATGTGGACCTTACCGTCATCAAGCGCAGCGAAACACGCCATTTCGAGATCATAGTCGACGAAAGCTCGGTAACAGTAATGAATAAGGTACACTCATTTTGTATCTATTTTGTGACTTTCTTTATTAAAAGGAACAGTTCTCTAATGTGTAACGTGCAATTACTACGTAATTCAATAACTTGAAGCATGAAGCAGTTTCACTTTGCCACCGGATATAAGAAATTTTATTTCGTATTCCGATCCCAATCGAAAGTTGTTGACTGGGAATGACGTGTTTTAATGCAATCTACATGTAACATCAAGCATTTTTTATATCACATTAAAAAAAAACCAAATATATACACATACACAATGTTGTAGAGTTATTTCTTGTAAATTTTCTGAGGTTTCGCACCATATTCGATATTTCGCGCCACGGTGTCAATAGGGCTTGTGTGCAGTTGTCGTTCGTTTCCCTATCAATGTTTATAGGTGACGCTGCGCTACAAAGGACAATTTTCAACCTTATCTTTTATTTTTCTATGTCTATCAGTATCAATTTGATCGAAATCTTGTATTCAAATTGATTTGAATACAATATCATTGCATTTATTTACATGTCAATTATCAAAATTAGATTAATTCAGAAAAGTTACATGGATTATTTAATGGCGGATGTTTATAAAAGTTTATGTTGATTTACCTAGGAGTAAATCAGCTGACATAGAACCCCCGCTGACGACCACTATACAAATCAATACAAATTACTGCGCAGAAAAGTGCGTGATGACCCAGGGAGATTGAACATAGTTCAACTCCCAAAAATGACAATGTTTATGTACTGGTAATGGTGGATCAGTTCACTAAATGGGTGGAATGTATACCACTTCCAAACCAGAGTGCAGAGAATACTGACCGAGCCGCAATATATCAGTTTTTCTCTCGGTTTGGTTTTCCGTTCCAAATATTTACCGATCGGGGCACCAATTTCGAGAGTAATCTGTTTAAGCAGCTCTGCGAGAGACTCAGAATTCATAAAGCACGAACCACATCATTTAGACCATCTGCAAACGGACAAGTTGAGCGTTTCAATAGAACACTCATGGATGCAGTAAGGTGTTTTGCAAGTCGAACGCCTACAGATTGGGACGAGTGCCTGCCACAGTTGGCAAGTGCTATTCGTTCATCAGTAAATAGAGCAACTGGTTATACGCCCAATATGTTGATGCTGGGTAGAGAAGTTAATACTCCTGTTGACTTAATTTTTCCCGGGCCTCAACAAGAAGACACAGACTATGATAGGTATGTGTCAGACGTAATAACTCAAATTCAAGAAACACACAAGTTAGCCAGGGAAAAGCTGAAAACCAATCAAGCTATAGCCAAACGTGACTATGACCTTAAGGTTTTCACTCACTCATATGAGGTAGGTGATTCTGTATACATCCTGGATACAGCCACGCCAAAGGGTAAGTGTGCTAAATTAAGACCAAAATGGAAGGGGCCAGGGTTGATTGTTCGTAAGATCACGGATTATCTGTATAAAGTAAAAAATTAGAAAAAAGTTAGAAACAATCAACCATGACAGAATGAAGCCTTGTAATGACAGAGAACTGCCAGCATGGGTGATCAGTGAAAAGAAAGCCTTGCAAGAAGGTAAGATTGTCGGATGCTTGTCAAAAACAGATAGTTTATTTTGTTTGTGCCGTAGCCCCGACAATGGTGAATTTATGATTCAGTGTGAGGAATGCAAGGAATGGTATCATGGCTCATGTGTCAGTGTAACCAAAGATCAGGCTGAGGCAATTGATGTTTATCTTTGCCCTGACTGTGTTTAACATGCTCTTCTATTTTAGATCATGTCTGAGAGCCCCCAGAAACGTTCCTGGAAGAATGCTGTGAGGAGGAGTAACAAGTTTGAAGACCTCAGGCATCAGGATGAGGGTGTGTTTAACTAAGCCAAAATCAAGTTTTGGTAGAGTACAAGAGCCTTTATCTCGCCCTCATGCAGTCACCTAACCAGGACTTCAAACGTGCTGCCATCCTCCAGTATGAATTGGCTCGGAAATTAGGCAACAACCGGTGGATTGGCAACTTCCGTAAAAGCTGTCAGTGTGATCTGCCGGATGATTGGATTGACCAAAATCTTCCTTCGTTGGATGGTAGGAAGCTCCATACGAAACAAAAATCGTCAAAGCTGTATGTGACCGAGTTATCGCGTGACATTCGGCTAAAGGAGGATCCTAGTATCCAAGTGGTCCGAGAGAACATGGGTCCGGAAACGGAACCATGTATGATAGCAGAACCTAGACCCTCTACCTCATCTGTAGATTCTCAGCCTCCTAGAAGATCAGAGGATAGGAATTCAAGACCAGAAACAAGGATCAGGACGGATGAGAGAAGATCACGAGGAAGGAGTTCAGGCGTGAAGAGAGGTCACGGACAGACGAAGGAAGATCACGGTGTCCAAGGGAACCAGAGGAGAGGAAGTCTCGTGGTAGGCAACACAGGCCAGAGCAATTTGACCGGAACCAGACTGGATATTTCCGGTGTCCACCAGACAGGAAAGTACAGAGTAATAAGAGAACCCTGTCCGTCACAGTACGTGGTGAGTCACCTGTGGAAAAGTCTAGACAGTCGGCAACATCGGTGGAATATTGCCCATTGGCTACGTGCAGCTCTTTAGATAGAAGAGTTCGGAGGCACGCTGTCCAACGACATATGCCGGAAATATCCCGAATAGTTTCTGCTGATGTTACCATTCTGGTTAAGTGCGTTTTAGCCCTGCGGTGGTTGATAACAACAGCCTTAGGAGAAGGAGCCACCTTGGAAGATGCAGTGCAGGTAGTAAACGCATCCGGAAAGATTACTCTGTCGGCCAAGTTGAATCCCCTCCATCATGATGTATTTACTCAGGTTTGTGGCCTGATGAAGATTCCAGCACCAACACAGTTTTCATTACACCCAGTAAACTCACCTGCGGTATTGATGTTCTGGAGATGTATCTTTTGGACAATTGCAGCCTATCCTCACAGGAGAGTTTTGCAAAGTTCACTAGTGAAGTACCACACTTGCAGCCTAGAGACCAGGAGACTACGCTTGACAGGCCAGTTGTGGTCGCAAGTACTGCTGTGTATCCAGAAACTCAGACCGTCATTGAGGAGTTGGTCATGGAAGAGGTCGTGATGGTGGACGAGACTAGCACGGACGAGAGAGAAGCGACCGGACATAGTTGTGTACCAGCTGTGTTTGACAGTCACTTCCACTTGGACCGTACGTGTCGGGTGATCTTGGGACACGATGAGGGACACACGGTAGAAGATCTTATTGAGTTTAGTGTGTCGGAGCAAGTCGCGTATAAACCAGCGTTTCCAGTAAAAGTAGTGGGAGGGATAATCGTCTACAGCGAACCCAGGACGTATCCAGACAATGCCTTCAATTTGCAAGGAACTTGGAGAGTCGCAGTAGGCGTGCATCCGAAACACTATCATACCCTTACATTGGAAAAAGCGATGAAGCTCCAGCAGTTACTGGATCACCCACAGGTTGTGGCGCTAGGAGAGTGTGAGTTGGACCGGACCATATCACCTACTGAATGGCTGCAGCAGGAGGAAGTTTTCATCAAGATGCTGAGACTTACTAAGCCCACCCAACCACTTGTTCTACATTTGCGAGGGCCAGCAGGGGATGTATATGGTTCAGACGTTCACTGTCGTTGCATGATGTTGATGGAGAAGCTTTGTAGCAGAGATCAGCGCATACATGTCCATTGCTTCATGGGAACGACAGATATAGTGGAGTTTTGGCTAAAGAAGTTTCCAAATGTATATTTTGGCATTACAGCTGCCATTAGATATTTCAACAACGATCAGCTTACCGGGCTAAAAGCCTTTCCAAGAAGTAAACTGTTGTTGGAAACAGATGTTCCGTATTTTCCCTTGGGAACCTCTTTAGTCAGCACACCAGCCTACCTCGGAGAGACTGCAGCTTTTGTGGCAGTCCATTTGGATATGAGACCGCCCGATTTGTTACAGCTCACCTTAAACAACAGCCGGAGATTGTACCTTATCTAAGTGCGCTGTGAGTGAGCAGAGACTGTGTATATAGGAAGATGTTACTCTGGCGTCTTCAAGAAATTGTGTAGAGCGAAAACAGACAACAGGGACATTTCGGGAAACAACTAACATCTATTGATACGAGTCCGTTAATAGATGACAGTCTTCAGGACTCTTCGTATTCATGTGCTATGGTAGGAAAGTGTCCAGTGATGAATATTAGTGTTTTGGATTTAACTTTTCAATGTTTAGTGGACACTGGATCGATGGTTTCTACTATAACTGAAACGTTTTACCGGAATTACATAGAACCGCTTAGGAAAACTTTGAACCCGACATGTCATTTGCAACTGAAAACTGCTAACGGACTAACCATTCCTTACGTTGGATACATTGAACTAGATGTTAATTTCAATGGAAATATTATACCCCAGCGTGGTTTCTTACTAGTGAAGGACTCCAGTGATGAAAATACACGTAAACGAAAGGAGGTCGTTCCGGGGATTATTGGAATGAATATAATCAGTGCATGCAGAGACATTCTAGGTTATGTTGGTAGTGACGGATTTTTAAGTGAAGTATCTGTGACAAAAGATGCGGGTGAGCAAAAGTCTGTTTGTGGTTTTGCGAGAGTTCTCGGAACTGTACCAGTGTATATTCCTGCAAATACCGCTGTAGTGATACCATGCACAGGACCACATATTGACGGCAATGTTGTAGTTAACCCACTGAACAATGGTGCACATCTACATAGGAATTTCCGCACAGTAAATACTTGTACTCAAATCACAAAAGGACAAATGTGGATTCGTGCAGCTAATGTTGGTAATGAGGACATTTACGTTAAACCACGTACTATGATCGGGACAGTGTCCAAATGTGAAATTGAAAATGAACGTTCTGACATTGGTTTCAATCGTATAGGAAATGTAGAGGAAATATTTATTCAGCATCACTTTGAAGTTTCAGAAATAACTGCCCTTGATTCTGAGTTCGAATTACCAGATGATATATTCAAACTTGACTGCAGTGTTGAGGATAAATCGCTAATAACAGCATTATTCCATGAACATAGGGAAGTATTCTCCGAGGATGATGACGACATAGGATGCACAGATATCGTTAAACATAAGATTCGTCTCACGGACAATACGCCTATCTCTCAGCAGTACAGACGCATTCCACCGTCCCAGTTTGATGAATTGAAACAACATATTCGAAAGCTACTGAACAATGATGTCATTCGCGAGAGCACTAGTCCATTCGCTTCACCTATTGTTCTAGTTCGCAAAAAGGATAACTCCCTACGGCTTTGCGTGGATTATCGTAAGCTCAATGAGAAAACGGTGAAAGACAAATATCCATTACCTAGAGTAGAAGAAACATTCGATGTTTTACATGGGCCATCTATGTTCTCAACTATGGACCTTATATCGGGATACAATCAGATAGCTGTAGCTGATGAAGATAAGGAGAAAACCGCTTTCACTACTTCTTTCTGACTATACGAATTCAACAGAATGCCATTTGGACTTACAAACGCACCTGCGACATTCCAGCGTCTCATGCAACATTGTTTCAGAGAGGAAGTGTTCAACATTTTATTAGTGTTTTTAGACGACATCATAGTGTATTCTAAAACATTGTGTGAACACATAGATCGCCTTGACAGAGTGTTTGATATTCTCCGCAAGCATGGATTAAAGTTGAAAATGCGCAAGTGCAAGTTTTTTCAATCTTCTGTGAGATAATTGGGTCATGTCGTGAGTAAAGACGGAATATCCACGGACGACGATAAGATCAAATGTATTGAAAACTGGAAAGTGTCCAATACAGTGACAGAATTGAAATCATTCCTTGGCTTTGCGGGATATTATCGTCGTTTTATTCGCAACTTTTCCCAGACAGCTGAACCGTTATTGGATCTCTCTAAGAACAACAGAAAACATCCGAAAACAAATTTTGGAGATATATGGTCCAAAGACTGTCAGAGTTCATTTGAGAAACTGAAAACCGTCTTATCTACGGCACCATTACTGGGTTATGCGGACTTCACGCTACCATTTATGATGGAAACAGACGCTAGTGTACATGGACTTGGGGGGGGGGGTGTTATCCCAGATTCAAAATGGACGTACAGTTGTGATTGCGTATGCCAGTAGAACACTGAGACCAAATGAACGATCGGCAAAGAACATGAGCAGTCTAAAGTTGGAATTACTAGCTCTTAAATGGTGTGTTACCGAGAAATTCCGAGACTATCTTCTGGGAAATAAGTTCGTTGTGTTAACGGATAACAATCCTCTGAAATACCTGTCAACCGCAAAACTTGGTGCGTATGAACAGAAGTGGGCAGCACAACTTGCTGATTTTGATTTCGAAATTAAATACAGACCGGGAAAGCAGAACGCCAACGCCGATGCATTATCGAGGATGTCTGTGTACAGTGTAAACATTCTTAGTGAGTGTATTCATGGATCCGTTATTCCGTCGGAAATTAAAGTCGCACAGTCCTCGGGGATTTTTATTGAATCTACAGATGTGTCAAAATCAGACTCTCCCTAGCTACTCTAACTCTGAGATGAGAGACATGCAATTGAAAGATACTGTGATTAACAAGTGCAAAGAGTTTATTGAAGGAAAGACTGTCCCGAAACCGAGTTTTTTCCGGAAACAAAGTAAAAAAGTTCAGGTGTTAATGAGACAGCTAAAACATATGGATATTATTGACGACGTTATTCACAGGAAGATCAAAGATCCGAAATTAGATGACTTAACACAGATTTTACTTCCAGAATATGTAAAGGATTTAGTGTTAGAGAGTCTTCATGACCAAAACGGACATCAAGGGATAGAGAGAACATTCAATATGATTAGACAACGATGTTATTGGCCACAAATGTTTATGGACATTAAAAACTACTGTAAAAAGTGTGAGCGCTGTGCAGTTTCGAAGATTCCACCACCTAAAGTGCATACTAGTATGGGACACCTTACAGCGTCAGAACCATTAGAGTGTATTGCTATAGACTTTTCCGTGTTAGAGAAATCTCAGGGATTAGAAAATGTGTTAGTGATCACAGACATATTTTCAAAGTGGACCATAGCCGTTCCTACACGAGACAAGACAGCAGAGACAGTAGCCAGAGTATTAGTGAACGAACTATTCTTCAAATTTGGAGTACGTAAGCGCATTCATTCTGACCAAGGAAAGTGTTTTGAGGTGGAGATTATTGTACAACTTTGTGCTCTATATCATATGAAGAAGACGAGAACAACGGCTTATCATCCACAGGACAATGGTCAGTGCGAAAGATTTAATAGGACACAACATGATTTACTCAGATCTCTACCCCCAGCAAGAAAGAAGAGATGGCCGGAATACATCAAGGAGGTCGTTTTTTCGTATAATGTGACACCCCGTGCATCAACTGGATACTCGCCGTATTTTCTTATGTTTGGACGTCAACCAAATCTACCAATAGATTTCTTATTGGACTTTTGCGAGAAGGGCTAACTTTTACAGTCAACGACTGACTTTTACAGGAGGATACTCTATGGAAAACTTTTCGTGACATATCTGTATACATGAATAAGTGATGAACCGATGCAATGTACAGAAATGTTAATTGTCCAGACAGTATTGAGTTGTTCCGGTTCATTTCCATACTTGTACAGTTTCTGGAACAGTAAAGTCTATGTGACCTAATATCTCCATAAATATTTAGGTCACATGACCTATTGCAAATGGTCAGTATCCATCGTCGTGTACCGTGCGTTAACAGTTGACCATTCTTAACTTCTTCCTAATAACTACTATTGAATTTTTGGTTCAAATTTGGTATAACGCATCTTTGAGACAAGGGGACATAAAGTATAAATTTACTCCAACACCCCAGGGGCATTAAGGATGGAGCAAAAAATCTTCCCTACAACCTCACATCTGTAAGACTAGAGGCCAATGGGACACATCGCTCACCTGAGTCACCTTGGCCCATATCTGACGACTTTCCATATATATTTGCATGTAAAACCTTATTCCCTATTATGGCCCTAACTACCCCTGGAAGCCACGATTTTTGCAAACTTGAATCTACACTATGTCAGAAAGCTTTCATGTAAATGTCAACATCTTTGGCCCAATGGTTCTTGAGAAGAAGATTTTTAAAGATTTTCCCTATATTTGTATGTAAAACTTTGACCCCCCCCCCCCACTTGTGGCCCCATCCTACCCCCCCCCCCCCCCCCCCCCATGATTTGAACAAACTTGAATCTGCACTATGTCAGAAAGTTTTCTTGTAAATATCAGCTTTTCTGACTCAGTGGTTATTGAGAAGATTTTAACTATATATTTGTATGTAAAACTTTGATCCCCCTTGTGGCCCCATCCTACTCCCGGGGGCCATGATTTGAACATACTTGAATCTGCACTATGTCAGAAAGTTTTCATGTAAAAATCAGCTTTTCTGGCTTAGTGGTTCTTGAGAAGAAGATTTTTCCTATATATTTGTATGTAAAACTTTGATCCCCTATTGTGGCCTCATGCAACCCCCGGGGCCCATGATTTGAACAAACTTGAATTTGCATTATGTCGGGAAGCTTTCATGTAAATCTCAGCTTTTCTGGCTTAGTGGTTCTTGAGAAGAAGATTTTTCCTATATATTTGTATGTAAAACTTTGATCCCCCTTTGTGGCCCCATCCTACCCCCGGGGGCCATGATTTGAACAAACTTGAATCTGCAATATGTCAGAAATCTTTCAGGTAAATGTCAGCTCTTCTGGCTCAGTGGTTCTTGAGAAGAAGATTTTTAAATGACCCCACCCTATTTTTGCATTTTTGTGATTATCTCCCCTTTGAAAGAGACATGGCCTTTCATTTGAACAAACTTGAAAGTCCTTCACCCAAGGATGCTTTTGGCCAAGTTTGGTTGAAATTGGCCCAGTAGTTCTGAAGAAGAAGATAAAATTGTGAAAAGTTTACAACGACAACAACGACGACAGACAACGGACAAATTTTGATCAGAAAAGCTCACTTGAACCTTCGGTTCAGGTGAGCTAAAAATCTAAATGCTTAGATCTAGTCATGTAGAAGTTGAATGCGTCTACCGAAATTGTTAATTTCATGATTTCCAGGGTAGACGTAATGACTCCAGGGCGAGGCCAAACTTGGTATATATAATGTTTATGTGTAAAATATTTTTAAATAATGTCTCAATGTTATTGATAGCATAGCTCTTCGATAATGCTCTGTCGTGGGCCTCTTGTAAGTTAAATATTTTAGAAGAAATAATTCCAGTACAATCCCCCTAAGTTCTGTTTTTTATGTCAACCGGGACCAGACTGATGGGTTTCATTACGTACTAGGATTACTTTTCAATATTTACGTCGAATATTCGTGTTTATTATAAATGAAGACCGAATACGTACTTCATATTGGATAGAATGAATAAATATAAAAATCAACGGGATTCGAATTCACTGCTACCTAACATGGATAGTTCTACAAATGAAACCATTTGAAATTGTGAGTTTTCGGTTTGCATGGGGCTTTAATAAATGTTTGGATAGAAATATACTGGGAAAATATGTTAGGAATTTTTTTGATATTATGATTCAAGAATACAACGACCTGCGCCGTAAACCAAAGGTTCTTATAAGGGGTGGATCTGTAGCTCTCTGGTATCCCCAACTATTTTCCTCAGAGAGCTACAGATCTGCATTAATACAGATGCACATTAATTCCGAATTGTCGTCACGCTTCGCACGCTCTGTGTTGCACCTGTGTGTATGTGATTGAATAGAGCTGTATAACAAATTCATACATTTTGATAAAAGAAACCGCAAAGCTCCTGCATTATAAACTTGCATGTACATTCGATTTATCATGTTGCGATGACCTTTTGTAAAGTTTAAACATGAATTAAGGTATCTGTGCGAGTTAAGATTTTACACCTACATGTAGGTATGCATGCAAAAATGAAATTACATGTAATTAATATAGCATTGTGGTTTTCTTTTTCTTTTTTGATAATTTTAAGATAAATGAAAGAAGTTCAGGTGATTTGAAACTTAACAGGCCTACTATGATAATATTGTAACGTGCAGTGATCTGAACACGCTCACCGTTGCTGAGAGAAGTACTACCATATCACTAGAAACGCTAGCTCTCTAGCGAAGCAGTAGGAATTCCCCACATACTGTCTGCTACACTTTTTTCGCTCCGGAAAGCTTCGTCCCGTAGCTTTGCGGTGGCCGAGACGTTAGAACGTTCGCCCCCCCCCCCCCCCCCCCCATGCGGAAGGCCGGGGTTCGAATCCCGGCCGCGACAGACCTAAGTCGTTAAAATAAGTAGTGACAGTTCCACCGCCAAACGCTCGGCATCAGGTGTGAATGTCACGGGGCCTCGGAGATGACCTTAAAAACGGATATCCCGTGTCACAGTTGGTGTGGCACGCTAAAGAACCCTCACTGCTCAATGGCTGTAAGCGCCGAGCATAGGACTAAATTTGAAGCCCTTCACCGGTCTTGTTGACGTCTCCATATGAGTGAAAACTTCTCGAGCGGGACGTTAAGCAAGATACAATCAAGCAGTAAGCAATCTTACTTCAACCAATGATATCAGTTTAGATCGGTGGATTGAAATGCACTCCGAGAAGTTGTCGTTTGCGTACAACAGAGCTAAGGCAGAGATACACCGCAATGAAGATGACAGAAAACAGAGACACGATGCAGGAAAACTCGAAAAAGATCTGCAAATCGGTGACCGCGTATTCATAAGAAACGGGACTCAAAGGACGAGACAAGATACAGGACAAGTGGAAATCAGAGGTGTACACTATTGTTGGTAAACCATGCAACTCTGTATATAGTGTTAAAGTGGAAAACAGTGACTGGTGGAATAAAGAATGTGAATAGGATGGAATTAAAACCGATTTTCAAGGACTTTTGATGTGTTTTTTTGTTGTTGTTTTTTTTTTTTTGTTTTTTTTTTTTTTTACAAATCATTGGTAATTATGATTTTGTAAACTCGAATTCTATTTTGCTTCATATAAACTTCTATTTGTATTTATTGTTTTTAGATGTGATGTTTCTGTAATCTGAGGACAGATTAACAATTTTCGAGGGGAGTATGTGATAGTATAAATATGAATTTCTATATGTATTTATTCGTTTTGATATTTTTCATTGATCGTTTTGCTAAATACAATCTTAAATTCAATTTACCGTAGGTTCAATTGCGCATCTGGATTGAGTTGGCTGAGTAAAGTTTTATTCTGTTATTTCATTGGTTCTTTGATTTCATTGGTCATTTCATATTTCTTTATCCAATAATAGTCTTCGCGCTTACCTATGTAGTTAGAGCAGTAATACGTTTTGAAGAGTTACAACCAGCTGATATCTTCCGCATCTTATGGTATGTTATTTCTATATTTAAGTATATGTTTCATTTCCATATAAAGAGCTGATATACGTAATCATTTTGATTGCAAGTTATTTACTTTATTGTAATTTTGCTTTCAAAGTCGTAATGATTATAAGAGTCTGTAAGAATTTACAGAACACATGTACATATTTTTATAAAGTATAGTATGCTTCTAAAACGTTTACTGTGGGTACAATTTACAAGTGTTATATTTCACTTATGTTTTTCTTTCTTGATTTGTAATATTATTTATCTGTTATTGTAGGTCAATGCCTTTATTTTCTACTGAATAAATTAATAAAACCAACATCTGCCTTCCTGCTCGGTTACATTTAGATTAGCTTGGATTGAAGCTTGTTCTTTAATTAGCTCTGCCTCTTTCTGTGCATACTTTGCTTTAACTTTAGCTGCTTCAAGTTTCATGTTTTGTTTCAAAAATAAAGAACATGGTCTCTGTGATCTTTGCCGTGTTTCTTTCTGAGAAATTGGAGGATCTTTAAATTCTTCTGGAAGTTCAACAGCGTCTGCTTTTGGTCCCTTGAATGATTCAAAGTTTGATAATTCCTGTTGAGAAATTTGTTGTTTCAGAGTCACTTTCTTATTCTTGGTGATCACATCATGATCTGATTGAATAATGTCTTCCAATTGTTTCAAAATTTTAAGTACTTTCTCTTCTGTGGCTATTGCAATAACTTTGTGTGATGATAACTCTTTGTCAGCTTCGCTTGTTCTTTGAGCACACAGATACTCATAAAATTGGAATGAAACATCCTTAAAGGCTACAAAATGCTTTTATATTTCGTTTATGTAATGACTTGCAAGGCTTCCCTCCAAAACTGTTTGATCACTGATGTCTTGTAATATGATGTCAATGTATCTTTGTTCAGTGCGAAATTTTCCGGTAAAACCTCTAACTTGTTTCAAATGCCTGCTTTCCTCCGTCTGTAAGTTGACGAATATTCCGTAAGGTTGAATGGCGATCATCCATGCTGAGTGAAGTTCGATTAGAGTACCAGGTTTTGTACTATAGTGGAATGCGAACAACCTTTAATAAACCTCCAGGAAGGTACAAAACCTGTGGCGGGCCAAACACCGTTGTTTTAAACAAGAGATTTGCCGGGCGGCATGTTCAAAATATCCATAACTGTATACTAAAAAACCAATGACGGAAACATTTCCGGAATGACACTACAGTGGCTTTCACAGGGTATATCCAATTCAGTCCCACTTTCTCAGGCTCCCCCACAGTTTCTCGTTTGTGATTCGTTTATACCATCGAATATTATAGATGCGCCTGAAACAGGTGTTCTGGAAGATCTGGATCTTCTGCAGGATTGTTTTAGTCATTCTCTATGTCTCCGCTCCGTATAGTAAAACGGATATAACATTAGAGTTGAGGATCCTCAGTTTAGTGGTCAACCGGATATCCTTTGAGACATATACATGTATGTTCTTGATCATGTTTAATACTGCTCGTACCTTGCCGATTCTTGAATTGATGTCCCGGTCTGTGCCACCATGTCTGTCCTCCACACGTCAGGAGTGTCCACTATATACCGTTCTTCCTGCCAGTGGTGGTGGTCCTCATGATCCAGTCTATGACCACGAGGAAGAGGAATGGCGGCAGCAAAGATCCTTGTCGAACTCCTGTCTTTATCTCGAAACTCTGGCCAGCGTGGTGAACCTGCATGTCATGCCTTGGTAGGTGCCGCGGATCAAAGAGATGGGCTCCTCGGGTACTCCGTAGTGCCTCCGTAGCTTCCAGTGTCCCTCGGCCCACGCCGTCGAACGCGTCGTGTAGTCGATGAAGTTGACATAGAGGGGGGACTTCCACTCCAGTGATTGTTCTATGATGATGCGCAGACTGGCTATCTGGTCAGCACATGACCTGTTGCGTCGAATACAAATCTGCTGGTCATGGAGCTTACGTTCCATTGCCTCTTTTATCCTCTTTAGAAGTATCCTGTTGATGACCTAGCCGGGCACTGAGAGGACCATGATTCCATGGTAGTTGCCGCAGTCCCTCACATGTCCAATCTTTGGCAGCTTGATGAGGATGCCCTCTTTCAGCTCCTCCGGGATTTCCTCTCTCTCCCAGATCTTCCGGAAGAGATTGTGTAAGATGTCAACAGCTGTCTTTGTGTCAGTTTTGATGGCTTCCAATAATATCTCTTCAGTTCCTGTTGGTTTTCTGTTCTTGAGTGTGGTGATTACTCTACCGATCTCTGTCTTTATTGGCTTGTCACAGTTGATCCGGAGGTCTGAAGTGGCTGGTTGTATGTCATACATGATAAGGCTATGGTAATCTTTTCATGTTATTATTCGATATTTACCGTATGTAATTTACAATTAATGTTCATTTGTGAAACATTTAGATAATGCATTGCTGAATGCGCCTGTGCCAAAACTTGTAACTATGTTTTTTGTCATTGAAATATTTCTATTATGATAATACTGTATTGCCTCATATGATTTAACTACAACACGATGCTTCTAATAAATATTTATGTATTTTCACGCTGTTTTTGGCTATATTTAGATCTAAAACTTCATACTTATTTCGGATTTCAAACATTTCGGTTGAGCATCACTGAAGAGACATTATTTGTCGAAATGCGCATCTGGTGCATCAAAATTGGTACCGTATAAGTTTTACATTATGACCCCTGGGTCGAGGCCTCTGCTGGTGGACTGTTAGTCCCCGAGGGTCTCTACAGCCCAGTAGCTAAGTACTTCGTTACTAGCTTGAAAATACGGATGTATGTTTAATTGCTGTTATAAAATTTAGAAATTCATTTCAAAATTAAGGATTATCTCCCTCATGCATAGCTCTTATCCTTGGACGAATTTGGCTCCACTTGTTTGGCACGCTATTTTTGGCTATATTTAGATCTAAAACTTCATACTTATTTCGGATTTCAAACATTTCGGTTGAGCATCACTGAAGAGACATTATTTGTCGAAATGCGCATCTGGTGCATCAAAATTGGTACCGTATAAGTTTTACATTGAACAACATAAACTTATGTTAATGAAACAAAACAACGACTGACAGTATTCAGAAGACGTCTCTATTCATTGTTGGAAAGTGAAACATTGTATATTGTATTTTTTGTCAAAACAATGAAGGCGTTGTTGCCAAAGTCCTTCATACGTTGACGAATTCGTATTGTTTATTCAGACAGATTGCTGATCTCGATGGAGTGAAAGCGAATGAAGCAAATATGTTTACGTTATATCAACAAATAATTTTACTGTGGTTTTGTGCGGAAGTCTTATCTCAAGGTAAGTGTAACAATCAAAAATACCAAATTTACATCCGATAATTGAGCAACAAAAAACTATCAAATCACATCCAAAACGACACAGAAATTGAGAAATATTTCTGGAAATTTGAGAAGCTACAGTACCACATTTCAATTAGTTCTCTCAGAATAATGTGAAAAATATAAGATGCGGTGTATGTACGAGGCACGATGAATTAGAATATACAATGTTTCTTCTGATATCACGTCGTGTGTTCTATGATACATGAAGCGTGCATTTAATGTAGCGGAAACATCCACGTCAAATAAAATCTTGTTATGATTAGTATACTCTCTGTATACACTTAGCCCTCTTCTTTATCATGCCCTCCCCCACCCCTCTTCAAGGAGAAGACATATTGTTTTTTGTACTTTCTGTCCATCTGTCCGTGCGTTACTCTGTCACAAAACCCTGTGAACGCTTTTCCTACTTGTGGCTTATCCTAGAGACCTGAGACCTTCATTGCCATTTGTAGATAAGCATATTGTTGGGACACGAGATTCCAATTACTTTTAACAAAAACGAATTATATTTTTTCATTGTAGGCTTGCCGAAGTATTCACAAAGAATGGACCTCATCTTCCTAATGGATTCTTCAGGAAGCGTTGGCGGAAATAACTTTAAGAAAATGAAACAGTTTGTTAAGAGATTGTTAAATCCAGTCGACATCGATTTTGGAGACGTACAAGTAGGCCTGCTTTCTTTCAGCACACGTCCTACAATAAAGTTTCAACTGAACACATATAAAACAAAACAGGACATTTTCTCAGCCATTGATGGCGTACCGTGGCGGTTTGGCTACACCAATACCGCAGATGCTCTGCAAGAGATGCATGAAACAATGTTTTCAAGAGAAAACGGCGACAGAAGGGATGCTGGAAATGTTTGCATCATTTTAACTGATGGCGTTTCCAATATAAACTATCGGAGAACAATACCAGAGGCTAATACAGCAAAAGAAAAGGGAATCCGCATTATTTCGATAGGAATTGGACTACCAGACTTGAAGGAAATAAGGGGAATTGCCAGCGAACCGTACGAATTATATGTATTCCATGCAGAAACATTTGCTGAACTGTTATATCTACGAATAGAACTTCCTATGGGTAGGTCTGCTTTACATTTTCATCCCTATGATATACCTAAAATGAATTCTCAAATATTTTTAACAACTGGTATTCTATCCTATCTTTGCAAGGAGACATTTATCTGCATCCAAAATTATATTTCTCTATAAGCTTCTATTACCCAAACGTTCTGCTCACCGTAGCTTTTTTATTTATTTATTTTTTATTTTGCTATCATCTGGTACTGTATCTGAACAAAAACATAGGAGTGAGTGAGATCGAAAATCGTAATTTATTACTTACCAAATGTCGAAAGAAATCTTCAACAGAAGATTCTGGGGGAGATCAGCTAATACAATTCTACATTAAAGTACCTGTAAAGCTAAATGACTCAAAATCTGACACACACCCCCCCCCCCCCCCCCCGAGGACAAAATAACGAAAATAGTGCAATGCCATAAGATGACAAATCAAAAAATATCAAAACAAACCCAGAGCAAAAAGATAGCGAACCACAGAAAGGAACTTGCATAGTTTCTTTAGTTTGGCTTAATTAGCCTCAAATAAACACGAAATTCGATTAAAATACTTTCGTTTATTTATTTTTCTTCACTTTAATTTTTAAAGCATGTTACAATACCGTCTCTCAATTCAATAAACCTGCGTACGTACTTTATGTGATTTACAACGAAATTTATTTGCAAAGATTTAAGTATAGAAAATCGATTCATCTATCTACATTGTAAACAAACAGATGAGAATGTTTTCCTAAACTTATCTAAATTATTTTGCAATTCCTTCTGCAAATATTGATGAATAATTTCATTTCCAATGTGTTTGCCTTTGATATTTCCTCATGAATGAGTTGCAGTTGTAATCAACGTGCGTATGAATTCAATCTGTCTGTCTATCGGCCTGTTTGTCCGTCTGGTTGTCGTTTAGTCCTACTTTGTTTTCCACCAGTTTTTCGTTATGCTTTGAGATATCGATACAAAATTTTCGCATGTACTGATAAGATGACATGTAATGATGAGATGACATGTAATGATGAGATGACATATAATGGTGAGATGATATGTAATGATAAGATGACATGTTATGTAATGATGAAATGATGTGAAATGATAAGATGACATGTAATGATGAGATGACATGTAATGATAAGATGACATGTAATGGTGAGATGACATGTAATGGTGAGATGACATGTAATGGTGAGATGACATGTAATGGTGAGATGATATGTAATGATAAGATGACATGTAATGATGAGATGACATGTAATGATGAGATGACATGTAATGATAAGATGACATGTAATGATGAGATGACATGTAATGATAAGATGACATGTAATGGTGAGATGACATGTAATGATAAGATGACATGTAATGGTGAGATGACATGTAATGATAAGATGACATGTAATGGTGAGATGACATGTAATGGTGAGATGACATATAATGATGAGATGATGTGTAATGATAAGATGACATGTAATGGTGAGATGACATGTAATGATAAGATGACATGTAATGGTGAGATGACATGTAATGATAAGATGACATGTAATGGTGAGATGACATGTAATGATGAGATGACATGTAATGATAAGATGACATGTAATGGCGAGATGACATGTAATGGTGAGATGACATGTAATGGTGAGATGACATGTAATGATGAGATGATGTGTAATGATAAGATGACATGTAATGGTGAGATGACATGTAATGATAAGATGACATGTAATGGTGAGATGACATGTAATGATGAGATGATGTGTAATGATGAGATGACATGTAATGGTGAGATGACATGTAATGATAAGATGACATGTAATGGCGAGATGACATGTAATGGTGAGATGACATGTAATGGTGAGATGACATGTAATGATGATGATGTGTAATGATAAGATGACATGTAATGGCGAGATGACATGGAATGGTGAGATGACATGTAATGGTGAGATGACATGCAAAATGTTCAGGATTACATGTACATGTGTCCACACACGAATAGGAGCGGAATCTGTCCAATGAAACAATATATTAACCTATATATCAACCTAGAAAGCACACTGATACTCGCCACGATGAAAATTTATATGCATACAAAATCTTAATGGTAACATGTTGTGCCACCTGTGTAAAGCATTTCGATGTGTCCAATAAATTAGGGACCTTTGTGCTGGAGGACAAGTAAAATTGTCTGTTTGCTAAGAGATTAATAAACATTACACAACCTTCAGATTACAGAGATTAATAACGTTTTACAACCTTCAGATTACAGAGATTACTAAACATTATACAACCTTCAGATTACGGAGATTAATAAACATTATACAACCTTCAGATTACAGAGAATAATAAACATTATACAACCCTCAGATTACAGAGATTAATAAACATTATACAACCCTCACATTACAGAGGTTAATAAACATCATACAACCTTCAGATTACAGAGATTAATAACGTTTTACAACCTTCAGATTACAGAGATTAATAACATTTTACAACCTTCAGATTACAGAGATTAATAAACATTATACAACCCTCACATTACAGAGGTTAATAAACATCATACAACCTTCAGATTACAGAGATTAATAACGTTTTACAACCTTCAGATTACAGAGATTAATAAACATTATACAACTTCAGATTACAGAGATTAATAACGTTTTACAACCCTCAGATTACAAAGATTAATAAAAATTATACAACCCTCAGATTACAAAGATTAATAAACATTATACAACCTTCAGATTACAGAGATTAATAACGTTTTACAACCTTCAGATTACAGAGATTAATAAACATTATACAACTTCAGATTACAGAGATTAATAACGTTTTACAACCCTCAGATTACAAAGATTAATAAAAATTATACAACCCTCAGATTACAAAGATTAATAAACACTATACAACCTTCAGATTACAGAGATTAATAAACATTATACAACCTTCAGATTACAGAGATTAATAAACATTATACAACCTTCAGATTACAGGGTCCCTGGCATTTTATACAACGGTTTCGTAGACAAGACGGAGACAGGCAAACTATGTCAGCGTTGGGATTCTCAAACGCCACATCATCACCCATATGGGAGTCATCCACTGGGAGAAGAAAACTACTGTCGGAATTTTGACAATGACAAACCTTGGTGCTTCACAGATGACAGAAATACCACGTGGGAATATTGCACTGTGAATATGTTTAATGTCTGTAAGCAGTTATATGTGTACTAAGCTAGGAATATACATAGTGACATTATAAGTTAGGCCTTGTAAAATGACGTTCAATGTTTCAATGCAAAGATAACATTTTTGTTCAAAGGTTATGAACAGCCCTTAGGTACAATGTATATATCCTTGATATGGCATCATAAATGAAAAGGTGAAGATAACGAACAGTGATCATTACCAGCATATGGTGTTTATGTCTCTAAACTGATTCGATATGCATGAGCATGTTCTGTTCTGCGTATGATCAGTTTATAATACGAAGCAGGCTACTGACATACAATTTGATGTTACTGGAGTTTCATCAGTCTCGTTTAAAGTCAGCATTTCGCAAATCCTATGGTCGTTATAACGATCTAGTTTGCCAATACAACCTATCATTGGGCCAAATGCTGTCTGACGTGTTTCATACCGATTGTTAGGCCGTTCTTGGCACACTGATTCTGACTACGGATTACATTGTACTCCGTCTACCTGATCAAGATATTGAGCCCCAGCGGATGTGACCGGTCAACAGGGGATGCTTACTCCTCCTAGGCACCTGATCCCACCTCTAGTATATCCAGGGCTCCATTATTGCCCAACTATCTATTTTGTATTGCTTATAGGAGTTATGAGGTTGATCACTGTTTGTTATCTTCACCTTTCATATATACATGTATCGTGAATTACGTACGTAGATTTCATTGAGAAAGGTCTTTCAGTTTTTTAATGTTTATGAGATTATATAACTTGAGCCCCTTTACACCGGCATTCATTTTGATAAGCCTGGTGAAAAGGTGAAGATAACGAACAGTGATCAATCTTATAACTCCTATAAGGAATACAAAATTAAGATTTGGGAAACTCGCACCCCTGGACACACCAGAGGTTGACCAGGTGCCTAGGACGAGTAAGCATCCCCTGTCAACCGGTTACACCCGCTGTGAGCCCTATTACTTGATCAGGTAAACGGAGTTATCCGTAGTCAAAATCAGTGTGCCAAGAACGTTCTAACAATCGGTATGAAACACGTCAGACAGCATTTGATCCAAGGACTGTTTGTATTGGCAAGTTAGATCATTATATCATCTCATATTACTCCAAAAATCTTATATTTACCTTCCAATAATAAAACACATAAGCCATGATCCATTTTTAGCGATGTGAAAATTCCCTGATTGCAAGTTCAGCAGGTCAAATGTAGATTAGGTAAGGTATTAATAGGCAGTGATTCGCCTATTTCAAAAGTTAAAACTATTATATTGTAACAGGAAGGGAGAAAATGCAACGGACCAGACCGGGATTCGAACCCGGGCCCCCTGAATCTCTAGTCAGCTGGTGCTCTACCAACTGAGCTATCTGGCCACCGGCGATCGAACCCGGCTGACCGCTACATTCCTTAAATGTCTTCACACTTGAAGACATCAACCCAGGATCTTTATCCCCTGGCAGGCATTTTCACCTGTCAGTTCCAGGGGCTGGTCTACGGCACCAAATGTAACAGGAAGGGAGAAAATGCAACGGACCAGACCGGGATTCGAACCCGGGCCCCCTGAATCTCTAGTCAGCTGGTGCTCTACCAACTGAGCTATCTGGCCACTGGCGATCTAACCCGGCTGACCGCTACAATATATTAACCTTCATTTTCAGTCAGTAAAACATTAAGTAAAAAACGGAGTGACTGTAAAAATATATCGAAATGCCTACTATCATACCACAGATTGCAGAACTCTAGGTGTACCCTACCGAGGGTTTCGAAACAGGACAGTAAGTGGGAAGGCCTGCCAGAGATGGGACTCCCAGAGTCCCCACCAACACGAGTATGGGGTGTACAGCCTGGCAGATGAAAATTATTGTAGGAACTTTGACGGCGACAGACCTTGGTGTCTGACAAACGATGATAACACCACCTGGGAATATTGTGATGTTCTCAGCTGTTGTAAGTATGATACGATCTAGGAACACAAATCTAACACGGGTTCAATCATTACAACCCTGCACAGTAAAGCCCACAATTTGAGAGGTGAAAATTCCCAGAAGAGAGATTTATTAGGGGCTCGCCTATAAGCGTGTAACCTAATAGTGATCAGCCTTCACGTGTGTCCCTCCGTCTCTCCCTGCGAACACTTTTCCCGACTTTTTGGTCTACCCCTGCCTCTGTGTATTTGATAATTTATTCATGAACTTGTATCACTGGGTTACAGATTTTGAGTTTGGGCTTTGCTGACCTATTTTTGAAAGAGTGATTCATGGTCCTTGGACATAGCAAATAACACACAAAGCAGGGCCATTTTGATATTTAGTTACAACATGTTATGCGATTAATATATATCAAATCCTACCTCGAGTTTTTATAAAGTAACTGAAGATGGATAAAAGAAAATACAATACATGTATCTTTAGCATGATCTAAAGACAAAGATTTTGCTTCTCATAAAGTATGTACGAACGTTCAGAAGGCTCATTCGAGATTGAAAATACGAGACTCAAATTTTGAGATTTGGTGGAATTCGAATTTCGAAATTCAAAACCCAAATTGTCCAATCAAAATATAAGGTAGGTCACAATAAATATAAAAACGACAATATATTTTAATCATACTCATCAAATGTAAACTATCCCCATCTTTATTCTAAGATTAGAGGTTTGAGGTTACACTAACTTGGTATGTGACAAATAGCAATTGAATACTTTTTAGTTTCATAGATATCAGAAGACATAGTCTGATTATTATTTTTAGCCAGTGAACTTTATGACCTCGGGCGTCTGAGAAGCAAATTTCCTTACACTATCTCACCGCAAGGAAACTGTATGTATGGACTGTCCCACAAGTGTCGGTAAGGGAATTTATACTGCAGCTGGTCTGAATTACGACAGGTTTTTTCCATCTTGTAAAAACGCTATTAAGGTAACTCCATACTCGCAGTTTTATCTGATAAAGGTTTAAAATGTGTATTTATTTCCATTCATTAGAGTTAAATCTAACAAATTATCAAATAAAATAAATAGGTCATCACACTTTTTAAGATGTAAGACGTACATAAACAGAATCGTATATCACCGTCAGAAAATTGCAATTTTCCTTGAACAGTGTTATTAAAATTCCATACAAACTGGTTATGACAATATAGTAGCATTCATAACAATTACATGAAACTGTATCTTCGCAAAAATATACAAAATGTCTGTAAAAAATAAAGGAAATCATCGCATAATAGACTTGATAAAGAAATTAATAGAAACAGAGTTATTGCCCTTGGATTCAATATTTTGAAACGTATCATTGATTATTCATCTATAACTTAGACTTTTGAAATATTTTATTTTTAACAAGATTTTTTACAATAACCATAGGAAAAGACTCCAACAAAATTTATGTTCCTATCATGCATAAATCTGAACAAATCATTGATTTTGCAAAATCTGATGACATCACAGGAGGGTGGAATTACTTTAAATCATCACACGTATGTAGTTATGAGGCTGTATGACATGTCATACATTATTTCACTTGTTTTAACCAAAATTATTTGATTTTAAATCGGTGTTTACAAACAACCGCTTCACTCTGCCATTTCAAGTGACAGTCACGTGGCCAGTTCAAACTTTCAGATCATCGGTGGTCTTATCTCTGTAAAGCTGTGTGTTTTGTTACAACAGTACCGTGCCATAAGTTTAATAGAAATAAAAAATATCAAATACCTCTTAATTAGTAATTCGTTGTTTTACGCTCTTTCAGTCCTAAAATTAGACAGTTGCGTCTGAGTTAATACATCATGTTGGGATTCCCCTGACGTGCATGGGGCTATTTATAAACGCCTAACAATGTGTAATTTATGCGTCATCCGGAACATCTCGGACCTTTCACCAAAAACACTGTGTTTTCATTGAAAGACCCGAGGTGTTCCGAATGATTTATGCGTACCACACTATATTTACTTTCTAAATAATCTCACTGTTTTCTTTTAAATGTAAAACTTATACGGTACCAATTTTGATGCACCAGATGCACATTTCAACAAATAATGTCTCTTCAGTGATGCTCAACCGAAATGTTTGAAATCCGAAATAACGATCAACCTGCTAGAGCTATTTTAGGGGGAAACAGAGTGCCAAAAAGTGGAGTCAAATTCGTCCATGGATAAGCATGCAAATGTTTTCAAGCATGTAATTAAGAGAAAGTTGATAACTTTAAACACTAATTAATCTGCTTCAAAGTCCTTATGTACAAAAATAATACATGAACATCGGATCATACAGCTTTAATCATAATGCGTACACCACACTATTTCGGAAGTACGTCGCTTTTGATATATCAATGTTAAAAACCGTAGACTTGATTTGGAATGCTAAAGGCATAATGTTTATTTCTATATTTATTATGTTTATTAGGTATTGTAGTATATCATTTTCATGTGAATGTACTGTTTATTATGCATTTGTTTGAAGATATTTGAAAGGACTTGTTTCGGCAATGATGTCAGCACCAGATTTGTTCAATAAAAATTCCCCGGATGAAGATACCTTGGAAAGGGCCATTTCTTTGCAGTTAGATGCAAATATATATGCCGAATGTAACTTAATTTTACAATTTACGTCACCATATGATTTTGTTTATAAAATCGTACATTTCAGAGCTTTTTTTTAAAAGTGTTATCCTTCAGAGAAATATTAAATACATATTGATTGGTTTTTATCAACCAACAAATGATAACTACATTTTTATCGTATTCCTATGATAACCGGATTTGTATGAAGGAGTTGTTCACTATGACAGATATTTTTTGAAGGCGTATCCCCTGTGACGTATTTAGAGCAGAGAAATAAAGACCAGGAATGCTATGCTATGTTTATAACGGATATTGTAAAGTCAAACAACGAAAGCCAATTTTGCAGGTACTCCATTCTTACTCTGTAGGGGGGGGGGGGGGGGGGTTCGGGGTCTTCTCCGTGGCTGAGTGGTTAGAGCATCGCGCTCAAAATCACACGGCCTCTCACCTCTGGTCGGCGCAGGTTCGAATCCCGCTTGCGCCGGTAAATGAGAAAGTTTCCCAGTTTACTTGCGGAAGGTCGGTAGTCGCTTCCCAGGTACATTGTATCTGGGTTCTCTCTTCCACCAATAAAAACTGGGCGCCACCAGATAACTGAAAAAAATTTGAGTGTGGCGGAAAACAACAATCAATCAATCAATCTTACTCTGTACGTATGAATGCAATGCAATCTGAGAAGTCTTAAACATCATAAATAATACAACATGCAGTGTAAATTTGTTTTAAGCAAAAATGGAGATATCGATCATTTTCATAACCATTAATCCTGAGTTACATTTTTCTGTTCTGTTTTACATTCACGTAAATTGGAATTGATTATTTTGCAGTGAAATGAATTATATAATTATGAAAATTTTATAGATATGAGAAGTACAAAATTCACCGAATCCTCCATTTTTTATCATATGATTGAATAAAAAACATCAAAACCAGTTACTAGATCCTACGAAATAAGACCTGGTCGCCATTTTTATTTACAAGTAGAGTGCAAGATCATTTTCTACCCAGAGTTCCGTGCGCTACTCGTAAGAGAAGCTTGCGTAACGCGCCCTCTGGTGAGAGAATGGTGCAAGACCTAGTCGAAAGTGCTCGGAGACGCGATATTTTGTTTATCATATAACTGAATAATTGAAAACATCGAATTTGGTAACTATAGAGCTCACCAAACAATATACATGTACCTGATAGGTCATTTATAGTGTAAGACCTAGTCGAAAGTGAGTAGAGACACGAGTTTTCATTGGACGACCAATAATAACCAATTGTATCAATTTGGGAGTTCCCTATTTGTTTTTGGCCTGATGTTGTATTATCCCCCACCATTTTTTTTTTTTTTAATTATTTTTTTATAATTTTTTTTTTTTTTTTTTTTTTTTTTTTGATTTCAGCCAATCTGAATCAGAAGCTCGGAATTATTCAATCATGCAAGCTATTTCGTATATTGAAATGTGGGCCTTTTTAACGTTATTGTTGACACATTGGACATTCATTATGTATTTTCGATCCGACATTAAAGTATCAACGTTACTATATGAACATTTTAAAGGTTGTTGTATACAATGTATATAGATAAATACATTTATTTTCTCAGATCTGTAACCAGGTTTATTAACTGCAAAATGTCGTTCGTAATGACGACCCAGAACGTGACTTTTCTGGTAAAAGACAAAATTCACGTGATCGCCAGACTTCTAGGAGAACTGGAGTACATAGCAGTAAAAACGTACCCCTGTGTGTAATGTATTCAATCACATTTTATTATTTATTTATTTGTCAGTGAGTTAATCTGATCAGTCATTTATCAAACTTTCAAACAATCTTCCTTATAATTTCGAAAATTTATCCCAATATGGATTTCTTAGATAACAAACGTACGATGATCATTTTTTTTATTTGTGTGTGTTTGTATTTTTTAAGACATATTTGTCAAAGAAAAGTAAAATATTGCAAGTTACAATGAATAATTGTTTTTTTTTTTATAAAGTAAGAACTTTCTTTAAAAATTATGAAAACAAAAATCAAATGTATGTTTTTATAAATAAAATGAATACAATTTACCGTTTGGAATGTGTTTATTCCCATGATTACTCAATAAAGTTCAAAACTGTGAGGAAAATTTATATAAAAATATATTGGGAGGGTTAATATATTTTAACGTTTGAACATCATAGAAAATTTACAAGTCCCTTATTTTTTTTATAAGGAATTTTATATTTGTACTTATTACAACCAAACTAAGTCAATATATACACATATATATATATATATATATATATATATATATATATATATATATATATATATATATATCAACCCATGCATCCATTTTTTTTTGTATCAAGTCTCCTTAAAACAAATTTGTGGCACCTACTCATTTATACTTTACCTTTTCCAGGTGATGTTGAAGATATGATTTTAACAACAAGTAAGTTTTAAATCTCACCATGCATCGTAATCTTGACTCTCGGGAAGGTTGATGCGGTAATTAATGAGAAGCAATGGTAAAAAGAGAACGAGATGAACTGCGTAAAGATGTAGCTCAACAACTTTGATCAACCGAATTTGATACCACATAACAATGCCATCGGGTTTTTTTTTTATGTCAATTAATCATTCTGAGTCCTAAAGGTCATGAATCTGTGTTTTTGAAATTTCACCACCACCACCACCACTCCCAAACCTTCAGAACACGTGTAATGTATTTTTCTATAAACTAATATACTGCAGAACTCCATATATCATTTCCGTTGATTATTAATCTAAAGTTTTTATTCAATTGGATTCAAACATTTTTTATATTAAATTTAGATGAGCAGTGGGACGGGGGAGCAGGCCCGGAGAGTTACCATGTAACAGCGGAACACGTGACCGAGGCTTATTTACTAGGTAACGCTAATTAACGTGAATTGCAATATTGCGAGCTGACAGACTCAATGTTACTACATGATAATTTGATGCAAAGCATCTAATCGGCTGCTGACATTCTAAACACACGGGAATTGTAGTATACGACAATTTTTATTTAAAATAAAAATAGAAAAGTGTTCCAAATACTCACTCTATAAAAAACATTTCATTTATGCAAGAATGTGTGGTTTTCAAAAATTATGAATGTATAAAATGTCATTCAAACATGTATATACACTACTACAATATACACTTGTAGGTTTTAAGTTCTTTATGATTATACAAACACATTACAGGTATTTGAAGAAAACATATTAATATGACATTTATAAATGCACGAGTCGCTTCGAAATTCAAGTGCGATAAACAGATCTGAATATATTGAATGAAAGCGAAAGAGAGTATTTATTTTAAACACATAAAACATCTAAATCAGAATATTTTATATGTGTTTTGGGGGTTTTAGTCGACTTCCAGGCGTGGGGTGCCTATATGGCAATTTGCAGACGCTGAATTGATTTATAAAATTCTGAAGTCCGACGTTTTATCATTTATAATTTTCATTCATATGTCGATTCGATATGTCTCTGTGGCCTGGAAATAAAAGACACCACAGAATCGTCCACTTCTGCTTCATACATAGATATTTTATTGCAAATAGATATTCACGGCAAACGATCAACTCAAAATGATAAACGGGATGATTTCAGCTTCCCATATTTATGTAGCAATATTCCATTATCACCTGCATATGGTGTTTATATCTCTCAGCTGATTCGATACGCAAGAGCTTGTTCTGCGTATGATCAGTTTTTAAATCGAGGCAGGCTACTGACAAACAAGTTGATGGTGCAGGGGTTTCAACAGTCTCATTTAAAAGTCGGCATTTTGCAAATTCTATAGTCATTATAACAATGCAAAGTGAAGATAACGAACAGTGATCAATCTCATAACTCCTACAAGCAAAACAAAATAGATAGTTGGGCAAACACGGACCCCTGGACACACCAGTGGTGGGATCAGGTGCCTAGGAGGAGTAAGCATCCCCTGTTAAGTCATTATAACAATCTAGTTTGCCAATACCTATCATAGGGTCAAATGCTGTCTGACGTGTTTCATACCGATTGTTAGGCCGTCCTTGGCACACTGATTTTGACTACGGATAACTCCGTTTACCTGATCAAGATATAGGGCTCACGGCGGGTGTGACCGGTCGACATGGGATGCTTACTCCTCCTAGGCACCTGATCCCACCTCTGGTGTGTCCAGGGGTCCGTGTTTTCTCAACTCTCTATTTTGTACTGCTTATCTATAGGAGTTATGATATTGATCACTGTTCATTATCTTCACCTTTCATTGTTGGGATGCTTACTCCTCCTAGGCACCTGATCCCACCTCTGGTATTCCCAGGGTCCGTGTTTGCCCAACTTTCTATTATGTATTGCTTATAGGAGTTATGAGATTGATCACTGTTCGTTATCTTCACCTTTATAGGAGTTATGAGATTGATCACTGTTCGTTATCTTCACCTTTATAGGAGTTATGAGATTGATCACTGTTCGTTATCTTCACCTTTATAGGAGTTATGAGATTGATCACTGTTCGTTATCTTCACCTTTATAGGAGTTATGAGATTGATCACTGTTCGTTATCTTCACCTTTATAGGAGTTATGAGATTGATCACTGTTCGTTATCTTCACCTTTATAGGAGTTATGAGATTGATCACTGTTTGTTATCTTCACCTTTATAGGAGTTATGAGATTGATCACTGTTCGTTATCTTCACCTTTATAGGAGTTATGAGATTGATCACTGTTCGTTATCTTCACCTTTCTTTCTTATGGTTGTTATAATGTTATGATATCAGAAGCATTTAATTCCGTGTTACGCAGACTGTCATGTTGCTGGAATGGCTTACATAGGGACTCAGAACGTGACGGTGTCCGGGTACCCTTGTCAGCGGTGGAGAGACCAGTATCCCCATCGACATCTCTATGGGACTCTGTACACGGCTGACCACAACTACTGTAGGACTTTTGACAACGGCAGGCCCTGGTGTTTCACGGTCAATCGAAACGTTCCCTGGGAATACTGCAACGTTTTGATGTGTGGTATGAGTTTTCATCATTCCTAAGGCTGCTTGAATAAAGTTTGAGATAAAATTAACTCATGGTTGCCATGGCAACACCAGTTAATCAAGTGCAGAAAAAGTTGTAATATATGAATAGTGCATGATGGTAACATTGAAAATTTTCACCCCGAAAAAAAAACACTGTCAACCGAGGCACATCCGAGGTTGACAATGATTTTCGAAGGGTGGTTGTATATTGTAGATATCACGTTTCATTCATATGGAGACGTCACCATTGCCGGTGAAGGGTTGTAAAATTTAGGCTTATGCTCGGCGCTTACGGCATTTGAGCAGGGAGGGATCTTTATCGTGCCACACCTGCTATGACACGGGGCCTCGGTTTTTGCGGTCTCATCCGAAGGACCGCCCCATTTAGTCGCCTCTTTCGACAAGCAAGGGGTACTGAGGACCTATTCTAACCCGGATCCCCATGGGATGTTTTCGAGGGGGTAAAATTTTCAAATCCATGCACTATTTGCTTTCTATACTGAATGTCATACATTTATTAAATATATAAGTTAAACAAAGCAAAGCACTTAAGTCTGAGGCCGTTAAACGAGAATTAAAACGACGGAAAGTTTTCGATCGTGACATTATCATAGCACAATAACACAAAAACATAATGTCAAGCGTAAACATTTCGTAACTTAATATTTCATAAAACTCGAGGAAATTGGGATGTAAACATCAAAGAAAATGCTAAATGTATAAGAATGGAAATATCTGTTTATCCTCTCATTTGTTGTTTGCTACTGTTAATGTTGATTTCACAGTCGCAAACAACCATTTTGCCATCTATAACATCTAGCAATCTACTGTGAACCGTCGGCGCACAATCTGTGCGCATGTAATAGATTTTATAATATCACACTTTGTCAAATATTCCTTCCCATTGCTAGATATTAACATCCCGCAGGGTATGGTTTCTGTTCTTAGGGGATAACAATATGTTTTCCCAAATCCTTAATGGACCAATCAGTTTCGACTAAATTACATGAAAGTAAATTAAAATCATTTTATTGGCTGGACAGTGAACCTGTATTAAAAAATAAAGAAAATATGGACTTCTCGCCTACTGCGTGATCCTTTGGGAAACTGTACTTAGTTTCTGATCTCAGCAAATAGTAATGACCTTCAAAGTGAGATACATGTATTTGTTTTGGTTTTTCCATACTCCTCCTTGGTGTTTTGTTTGTGACTAGTATGACAAAGAGCTACAATTATGGATATCTGCGTAGTATTTTTTTTTTCAATCAGATCATAACATTATGTCCGTAGAGTAACGTGTTTTGAGATATAGCCTAAGAAATTATCTGCTATGAAGTCATTTTTGTTGTTGTTGTTGTAGACAACGTTTGTTTCAATGAAACAAAACTTCTAGCTGTCAGCCAAGAAAACAATGAAACATGTCGTATTGAAGAAGAACCCGTATGTAGGTACAGTCTATATATCTTCTCTTTCGCAGACGTTGGGTAGCAAGAGCAGAATTTTCTTTCGTTTCGATATTTCAATTTTTGTTTAAAAATTATCTACTTCTTCTTCAAAATGAATGTTACCACATGTGTACATTTGTTAAAATATTCAATGTCAGCTAAAATTGGTTATAACAAAACAATCGTTAAATATTTTCAGATCACTGCAGACATATCTACATTGTTTGAAAGATAACATCGAGATGCTTTACGATGTAACTTGTCCCGACTCCCCGGTGTTGCATAGAAATATGCTAGCGGTCTTACTGGATTCTAAAAATATATCCATGGAAACTTTCCTTGGTTGTAAGTGTACTGTGTCTTTGATGTCTAAGCTATAGAACATTTTGGTACGGCAAAGTCAGCTTTCAATGTTTTATCTGTTGAGAGAGAGAGAGAGAGAGAGAGAGAGAGAAAGAGAGAGAGAGAGAGAGAGAGAGAGAGAGAGTGTGTGTGTGTGTGTGTGTGTGTGTGTGTGTGTGTGTGTGACCAGACCAGTTCATTCAGTTACTTATTTTTGATTTCATTTCACGCTGGTAGATGCTGTACAGGTGTAAATAAAACACTGTTGATATGTAAAAAATCGCCCCTTGTGTATGCTAACACTGAGACCATAATTGGAATCCAGACACCTCCAGGAATTTCACTCCAAGGCTTTCTATTGTATCCTGTAAAGACCGAAAGGATGCTCCAAGATCCCATTCCATTGTTATACACATTAATTGTAGGTTAGACGTGCTCCAGTTATATACATTAATTTTAAGCCAGACGTGCTGCAGTTATATACATTAATTTTAAGCCAGACGTGCTCGAGTTATTATATACATTAATTTTAAGCCAGACGTGCTCCAGATAAGAGTTTTCCCTCATTTGAAAAACAGTGAAAACATTCAAATTCGTAAGGACAAATTTTGGAGAATTCTGTTACGTTTATATAATTTCTTTGAGGTGTGGTTGTACTGTAGATACCATATCTACATTGTAATCTCATAGAAACCGAGTCATTGGTTAGTGTTCTGGAAGTTTCCACGAACCCCCAGGTGCTTGATGAAAGGTGAAGATAACGAACAGTGATCAATCTCATAAATCCCATAAACAATTATACAAAATAGACAGTTGGGCAAACACGGACCCCTGGACACACCAGAGGTGGGATCAGGTGTCTAATGTTTTGAATAAAAAAATGTCTTTCTGTAAACAAACTGTGAATAGATAGTTTACAGAATATATCTATTTATCATCTTGAATGTGGAAAAACTGCATGTAATTACATCATCGTCAACTGAAAAAAATAATTGTTTACTGCCAACACGAAAGAATACATTATAAAGCTTTAAGTTCCTTTTCCTAGTCGATACATCCACGGTTAATAATTAGCCCACTGAGTTGAAGCTGCACTGGATTATAATAAACCCGTTATTCTGTGTGCTGGGTCTAGCAGCCTCTTCCTGTTTTCATCTCTGTTCAGAGATCTAAATAATTGGTATCTATCCTCTCTACAATAGTTACGAAGTGATGGTGTTATCTTTATAACAGAAGCACATTTTCTTAGAATAGTTATATACTTGTTTATTCATTCATTAGATAAAAGAGTGCAACTAGCTACACATGTAAAACAGTCATTTCTATCAACCCAGGTTTTCCATCGCCATATTCTAATATCAAGAGTTTAACAACAAAAAGTAAAGGAGTGACACGATTCAGTGACCAGTCAGCTTATTGCAAGTAAGACAAAAAATTTCACAGGTGAGTGAACATATAGGTAACAGAACCAAGTCTCCTACCACATAAACCCAAAAGAAGTTAACATAGCATAAACCCCATAGAAGCTAACGTGCTGATTCTACGGTTGTTAGACTGTGTTTTAGTACATATGTACTGTTGGTGTGGGGTTGCTAAAATAAAAATAAATCTCTTTTCGATTGCTAGGCGTATAACAGTAAATTCAATTATTATCTTATAGATGGGTAATCAACAACATTAACAAAGAGATTTCAGAGCTCTCCAAGATCCACAAGACAGTTTGGGACTGGCGAGAGAAGATCGTTATAGCGAGGAATCTACAGAAGGAATTGGAGGCGAACGACGGGGATTTAACAATAGAACACTGTATGTTTGTGGATACGTATAGTATGGCTTTGTTTCCTGAGCTTATTGAAACCAATATTTATCTGAGGATGTAACATGTTCATGTTTCTCAAGTTAACCAATGGCTAGAAATCTTTAATAAGGCGTGCCTGATTTGTTTTCATTGTTATTTTACATACAGGTGTGCTGTCTATATTCGACACAAAGAGCAAAGGTTTGTTTACAATCGTAATTATCCCATACCATACATCGTGTTTGCCCAACTATCTATTTTGTATTGCTTATGGGATTTATGAGATTGATCACTTATCTTCGCCTTTCATCCATAACGAAAGAATTTATTGGCGGGTTTTCCGATTATTTGTTTTACTCCTTTCGCGAATGTTTCAATTACATTCTCAGACGTCACCGATTTTAGGTGGAATATCGCAAAAATCCCTATGCATGGCGCTCGGGGCCGTAGCAGGGAAGGTTCTTTATCGAACCAACTTCTGAATGCCGATCGTTTAGCGAATGAACAATGGCTACCCTTTTATGTTTTTTAAGTCGTATATATCTTACATACCTTGATGATCTTACTGTATACATACATACATCTCCTTTAGATGTGTTCCCTATCTTATTTATTTCTTTTCTCTTTGGTAATAATTCATTTGACCAACATGTACAAAGTTTTAAAGTTTGTTTTTAAGAAATAAGTACTGGGCGCGGTATTTCTGTGGTTGGAGCAGTTGCTTCGTACACGGAAGATACATTGTTCGACTCTTGATGCTGATGGCTGCGTTAAACTATGATATTTTCATGGGTAGAGATCGACTATTCCCTTACCAAGCACCCGATATTAGCAACGAAAATAACGGGTTTGTCGGACATTACCTTTCAAATGATATTTCAGAAATGAAAAATATCATAGCACTGTCGTGATATCATGATATCATTTTTCTGAACACCTGTAAACAATTTTCGTTTTGCTTTGGACTAGAATGACGCTCTGCTATTGGATAAAATGCGTCACGTGATTGCCGGCTAACTTTTTTTGACGGCGAGTAGCATTTGGACGGCAAGAGCTTGGGGTGTGTTCAGGATCATAGTGGCTAGGTATGGTGGCTGATTTGGACATTTTATAATGCGTTGTCATTTCGTTATTTTGAGGCGAAAAGTAGGTAATATTTTCATTTTGTCTTTTCATTTTTTGCCGTCTTTTCATGATATATTTCGGGACGAAAAGTCGCTTAATATCGTTTTGTTGTATTTTCACCTCCTCCCCCCCCCCCCAAACCCCAGACAATGAAGTGTAAAATGGCACAAATCAGCCACCATACCTAGCCCCTAGGCTAGCCGCTACTACGATCCAGGGCTTAATACTTGAAAACTTCATGCATACTATGATTAAGATTCAAAACTTTGCCGGTGGATTCAAGGTGAGTTGGTAGTTGAATTTACCGCCATGATAGTGTTTCACAATAACACTTTGCTTTATGGGTGAATGAGTGGCAGAATCCCTACAAATGAAATTCATTCATTTCTTTACTATTACTTTTTTTTTCAATTCTCTTAGTAAAATTTCATAATTTTCATTTGAAGCGAAACTGTACAACAGACACCAGAAAGTAAGCAGTGAGGACTGGTATATCCTTCTTATCGGTAGGTTTGTTATGTAATATCATCTCAATGAGACAGAGATTAATATATATGATCTGTACATGTAAAATATAGTCCAAATCCAACGCCATCTGTCAAGGGGCTTACGATAATCATGATAGGAAGGATAACTCGTGTTCATGAATTTGTCTGTAAACTGAACTTTTCTAATAAAAAAAAATATAATTGCATGCAGAGAGGAATTGTACCAGAAGACAATAAAGTAATTGTAATTAATCGTTGCTTCACTCAATTTCATTCTACAATGAAGAAATTTAGTTTGTGTTTGCTACCTCTCTACACCGTCAACATAAATTCTATTGTTGTATTTTGTTGTCTGTGTTATAGCTTACTCATATTGTATAGTACTATATTACTGTACTGGGAGGGGGCTATCTACGTTTTTGAGGATTTGTGCCTAATCCGGATCCCTTTGATGTTTTGTCAACAAAATATGTTCAATTCAATTTCATACAGAAATTCTTCTACATGCAAATGAATTATTTTTCTGTACAAATATTCTCATCACTTCAGAGTGTAGAGATGTTTATGGATAGAACGTTACTTTTCATGCATATAACAGTTCTATATAGACTTAATTTAAAACATTGTTTGGTCTGAATGTGACCAACGATTTTGACCAATGTGACGGTATATGGGAATCATATATTGTGTGGGTGCAAAACATGTTAAATTGTAAGAAGCAAATCATTTTATCGTGTTTTAATTTGATTGTTCACTAAAATTCCGAGTTAATAAGCACTAAAAAAAAATTGTAAAAAGTTTCGTACTTTGAAATTTCAAACAAATATTTTCTTTTAAAAAAAACAACAACAAAAAACAAAACAAAAAAGCAACAAAAAAAAATTGAGTTGGGGCAATTTTTTACAGGTCAGTCGAAAAGGTCAATGAAACAAAATTTTCGTTTGAGCCGTATGTTAAAAATATGACATAATTTCTCAGTAATATAAGTGTATAAATCCTGTTGCTTGAAAATATTTTAAAATGATTTTGTAGGTTTCATATCTGCAACCAATGTTCTACTGGGTTTTACAATTATCTACAATGTTGTAGATGTCATCAAAACGTACGTATGTTTGATATATTGGGATGGTTTGGTTTGATATATTGGGATGGTTTGGTTTGATATATTGGGTTGGTTGGGTTTGATATACTGGGTTGGTTTGGTTTGATATATTGGGTTGGTTGGGTTTGATATATTGGGATGGTTTGGTTTGATATATTGGGCTGGTTTGGTTTGATATACTGGGCTGGTTTGGTTTGATATATTGGGTTGGTTTGGTGTACTGAATTTGTTTGGTTTGATGTACTGGGTTGGTTTGGTTTGATATACTGGGCTGGTTTGGTTTGATATATTGGGTTAGTTTGGTTTGATATATTGGGTTGGTTTGGTTTGGTGTACTGAATTTGTTTGGTTTGATGTACTGGGTTGGTTTGGTTTGATATACTGGGCTGGTTTGGTTTGATATACTGGGCTGGTTTGGTTTGATATATTGGGTTAGTTTGGTTTGATATATTGGGTTGGGTTGGTTTGGTTTGATGTACTGAATTTGTTTGGTTTGATGTACTGGGTTGGTTTGGTTTGATATATTGGGTTGGTTTGGTTTGATATATTGGGTTGGTTTGGTTTGATGTACTGAATTTGTTTGGTTTGATGTACTGGCTTGGTTTGGTTTGATATATTGGGTTGGTTTGGTTTGATATACTGGGTTGGTTTGGTTTGATATACTGGGTTGGTTTGATATATTGGGTTGGTCTGGTTTGATATATACTCTTCTTTGGGACCATATGTCATCAACCTTTGCCATATATATCTTCCTCGTTTAATTCTAATGCCATATACTGACGGGTAGCATCGTTTCTGAAGGGAGAGAAGTTGATTTCACAATTATCTGAAAATTCTTCACAATGCAGAAGGAAACAAAATGTGTGGTTCTTTCTAAACATCCAAATCCTACTTGATAGGACGGGAAAGGGTTGATCCCTCTGCACACGGGTTCAATTCAATTCAAGCGTACAATTCCACTACAATTCCTTACTACTGTAAGAACAAAGGGGGTAAGCTAATGAATTGAACATTTCATGTAAAAATAGTGAACTTTGCAAGCAGAAAAGGTACGGGAAAAGATGGGGTGGGAGGCGCAGCTGTTGATATAAGTAGCAAAGTACTACCGTATTTAGCTTACGTTAATTCTTTTCTTTTATTAGATTGATTTATTGGGTGATGTTCCTTTTGATATAGAAAAAACAAATGGGAACGCCGACTACAGATAATGGCCCAATGGATAAGCCTAAAGAAACGGAAGCAGTCGGAGTTCTATTGCGAAATCGAAGAAGTAATCGATTCGTCAGATGACATGGATGATGCACCATACGAACACCCGCTTCAGCAAGAAACAGTGACGTCAGATTACTCCGTGCTTCGTCACACGATTTCTGTTGATGTAATGAGCGAGATGTCGCTTGGTTTGAGATCTTTGTTTGGGGAGAAGAATGGAGAAGGGAGTGATGAACAAATAAACATGGAAAAACTCTGAAGAACTGATGGCACAATTGCGGATCCAGAAATTTCTGAACGAAGGGCGGGGGAGAGGAGGGGCAGTAAAAAGGTTGGATGTCTTAAGGACCCTTAGTGGGTCCAAAGCAAAGCCATGATGGGTATTGCGAAGTTCTGCCAAAATATATAGTATACTTTCAGTGTTTTTCTAAAAAAAAAAAAAAATTAACATATTTGTTGAGGAGGTGCTCCAACGCTGGATCCGCCTCTTATTGCTACAATACTGCAATCGGGTTAAGATAATTACCAAAAGATTTTCAATTTGCCATTCCTAGGTAATACATTACTGTTTGTGTAAACACCAAAAGCAGTAAAAACATACAGTCTGACTGTTTTGTTTCGGGTTTTTTATTGTAATTTTTTTTGACATTTCTTAGTATTTATGTGCATGTTTTTCTAAACGAAATACGGTTGCTTCTCCCACTCTTCATTAAAGGACTTCTAGCATAATTTTTGTTATGAATATATTCCTCAACATTGATGCTCATAAAATATACTTCAAATACTGTTATGAATTCATTTTATCTATGACTCTTTATATCAACTTATTCAATCTATGTTTGTATTTTTTTAATATACTGAGACTGTAAACTATTTTTCATAATAAAATCATTCAATTAAAAGTAGACTGTATTCTCATCCTTCGACATCCATAGTATGCAGATTCCAAACGCAGATATGCACATTTGTGGCATTTCTTTGTTATGTAAACTTTGCAAAACAAACTAGATTTAATTTTCAATAGTTTTTTTTTTCACTTGGGAGAAGGAGGGGGTCGAAAGATTATACACGCCGGTTCAAAGCAGGCTCATCGATAATAAAAACATACGGCACAGTGCAACATGAATACGGAAGTTCCGAGTTCCCCAAGAGTTATTTCCCTTTGTCGAACTCTTCCGTAAATTATGACGTAAAATATGATGACAGTGGGTACATTTGCTAATTACTATCGTTGTATTCTTTCTTAAAAGATGATATCCAGAGTTTCTGAGACCATCCTATTTCAGGGAAAAGGCAACTTTAGTGAGTTTATGGGTATTGGATAACAAAATGGCTCAAACAAATATTGTTCATTGCCATCTTTCTTTCCTTTCTTTCTACTCATGTAGAAGAGGAAACGAATAATGATTCAATAGGCAATTTGATGATCTTATTCAAACAAATTATGCTTGATATGGCCAAAATATGCATACCATTGATTGATATAAACAAAAGTTACGCTTTTATTATAAGCGTCACTCATGTAGAAGAGGAAACGAATAATGATTCAATAGGCAATTTGATGATCTTATTCAAACAAATTATGCTTGATATGGCCAAAATATGCATACCATTGATTGATATAAACAAAAGTTACGCTTTTATTATAATCGTACGTAATCGTTATGTACAATGCCAGTCTACGATATAATGTATACAGTGTGTACCCACCATACGTCATAAAATGCGAAAGAGTTGGACAAAGGGAAATAACTTTTGGGTAACTCGGAACGTGCGTATTAAAGGAAGGCTAGCTCAGAATTTTTCAGTGACGTAAAGCATTACAATTAGCCAGACCTTGTGCACCACGTGTTTCTGAAAGAATTATCGTACTTTTAACATACTATGCATAAAAAATTCTCCTTTGCAACCTTGTATAAAATCTCCAGACGAGGAGGAGGAAACCCATTGCTATCATAACTAAAAAAAAATAACTTTCCTCTTTTTAATATCAAATTACGAAATTTCCTTTTCAGAATTGGTTATCGAAAGGAATTTATATCTTATGAAAGAGTAATAAAAAATCATATATATATATATATAAAGCACAAACAAACAATTATAACACCCAACCTTACGTTTACCCCTAGGATCTAAACGATACATGTGATAATCAATTAATTAATATATAAAGCACTAAATAATCACAACCAGATACTGAAAATTTTCGCCCCAGCCCGGGGTCGAACCAGCGACGTACGGCACCCACCGCCTAGCAAGATTGTCAAACCAGTGCGTAAGTCCACTCGGCCACAACGACTTCCCTAGATTATTTAGTGCTTTATATATATATATATATATATATATATATATATATATATACACACACACACACACACATGTATATACATGTATAGAAGCACAAAAACCTAACAACACCCTACTTTCTTAAAGTGTCGGATCTGAGAAGATACAAGGCCAGTAAAGAAATTTATAAAAGCACTGAAAAGGCCACGACACTGTTGGTTATTTAAAACTCGAATTTTCGACGCAACCCGCGTCTTTATCGAGAGACATATATTACATAAACAAATAACACGCAAAAACGACAAGTATCGATAAACTACATTGACGACAAGAGTGATACACTATTGTACTGAGTGATAAAAATGGTGGTGGTTTCGTTGTAAAGCGTGTTTACTGACTATGGTTTAGAGAGTTTGTACCATGGTCGGGTCGGGATGAAAATAGAATTATTCTTGGTGACTAGAGGTACCACTTACCACCCTACATTGAAGGACCTAAACAAAATCCTAAAGGATAACTTCCCAAAACTCTTGGATAATCCTAGATTGGCAAGAGAATTTGGTGAGCCACCAATGGTGTCCTTCAGACGACCCAGGAATATCAGGGATTTGGTGGTAAGGGCCAGATTAGACAACCCCCTACCCAATGGAGGCTTTTCAACTTGCTCTGACAAGCGCTGTTTGCTTTGCAAATTTAGCCATAACTCAGAAACGTTCCAAAGCTTCACTACAGGCAAAACGTATAAAATATTGGGTCAACTCTCCTGTAAAACCAACAACTGCATATACCTCATCAATTGTAAACAATGTGGACAACAATATGTTGGGGAAACTACAAACATCAGACTTAGGACCAACAACCACAGATCAACCATCAAAACCAAACGCGTGACCGAACCCGTAGGGGAACATTTCAACAAAGAAGCTCACATTTGGCAAGACATGCAAGTGGTTGTTATTGATCACAACCCAATATGGACCGATGCAGAGAGAAAGAGCACAGAAAAATCCTGGATGCACCGTTTGAAATCATTCCGTCCAGGTGGAATGAATAATTTGAATGATTTCACGCGCATGAATCCAGGATAAATCCCTATAGTTAAAATCAGTTTCCATAGCCTAATCGCCAAAATTCACCCGATAAGATATCTTATTTTGTTTGATTAATATAAATACAATTCGTTTCCCCGGTTTCAAGGCTCTGACCTTGAGTTCCTTTATTTAACCTTGAGTTCCTTTATTTAGCCATAACGAGGATTCCCAAAATTGCGATTATTGTTTGACCTTCAATACTTCCCAATTATGTTAGAACATCATAAGAAATCATTACAACATGAATTTATATAGCTCTTTCTCTCTCTCTCCCTTTCATATTCTAGTCTCGACATTGCGGCTTTTTAAAATATAGGAAAAAATGATTTGACCTTGAAGACGAGTATTTTATTAATATATCATCTTAAGACCTCTAAACTATGGTAAAACATTATTCTAAATCCACATAGGTTCGGATTCGCATGACTCTTTGTGTTGCGATGTCGGGGTTTCTAGAATGCGGCTTTAATTTGTCTGACCTTGAAAGGTGTATTACCTTGAAAAATTATACTGTATCTTTTTCTTTAGACTTCTCTCCCATTCACCTATTTGATTGTTGATTTTGATTTTAATGCTAGATCTGTGTCTTGAGATTGACCTTGTTTGTTGT
Organism: Ostrea edulis; assembly: GCF_947568905.1. Classification (NCBI taxonomy): domain Eukaryota; kingdom Metazoa; phylum Mollusca; class Bivalvia; order Ostreida; family Ostreidae; genus Ostrea; species Ostrea edulis. Next base: position 85,072,450 of record NC_079168.1, on the reverse strand, counting down.
TTGATCGTGTTCTTCTGGCAATCATTATTTTTCGCTGTTCACTATATCCGAATCACCAATGGTACGGCCTACCTAATATTGTTTTGAACTTAGGTGGCAGGGGACAGTTTCTTTGGTTTTGAAACATGTGGATAGGGGGTATACACCAAAGTCAGATTATGACAGACTAATGAAAAATCATATTTCCATTTTACGTCAATACTTGTATTTCATATTAGTGTAGTTAATAAATTATGACCCTAAATTACATGTAATCTATAAATACTGGTGCTGGTGCACAAAGCAAGCTCTGAGCAGGTTCCCCTTTTTTGCTTTGATTTTCCCTCATTTGGGCTAATCCGCACCACCCCCACACCATCACAGTACCAAACACGGGGATTTAGACACTGTGCACAATCAAGAACCCTATCTGCCCTTCTCAAAAATCTACCTCTCATATGGGGCCATCCACCTTCCCTCACAGCTACAGACCTTTTGCTAGACCCTGCATGTTTTCACCGGAATTTCTTCAGCAACTGACCACGTGTCTTAGTTTCGTATTTGCACCCATCTATATGCTAGGAATCATGGTGACACCTACATGTTGTATATCAACATTTTTACTAAGCACTCAGCTACATTTGACATGCATCCTAAAATTATTGTATACATTTTTACACATGTAATATCACTTCAAATACGGGGTAATTCCATTTTTTGAAAAAGTTGACCGGGCCTATAGTGCGAAACTGTCCCCTGCTACCTTAATCAGTCCATATCATTATCTTCCCACCATTTTACTCCATAATCACATTGTTTTGTAAGTTTTCCCTCTAAATTTATCTGATTTCTGTAATTTTCAAGAATAATTCTATTTTCATCCCGACCCGACAGTGGTACAAACTCTCTAAACCATAGTCAGTAAACACGCTTTACAACGAAACCACCACCATTTTTATCACTCAGTACAACAGTGTATCACTCTTGTCATCAATGTAGTTTATCGATACTTGTCGTTTTTGCGTGTTATTTGTTTATGTAATATATGTCTCTTGATAAAGACGCGGGTTGCGTCGAAAATTCGAGTTTTAAATAACCAACAGTGTCGTGGCCTTTTCAGTGCTTTTATATATATACATGTGTGTATATGTATATATAGATATATATTAGAATGAAATAAGCCCTTGGTAAAGGTAAACAATAGAAAAAAATTCAGATGAAGATTTCACATTTATTTTTTTGGAGTAAATGAGAAATCTTTATCTGAATTTTGTGTGTGTATATATATATATATATATATATATATATATATATATATATATAATTGTTAAATGTCAATTCAGAAATTTCTAGTTACCAATCCAAAGGATCGCAAAGAGAAAACAAACAATGTTTTAATATCGGACTTTCGACCAATTTCCATGAATAAAAGTAAACTAAGAGTCACATATACTTTTTAAACAAATGAAATTTCCAAAGGTTTTCATGAACATCATATTATATATTCCGTACAGTTCTTAGGTTTTATCGTAAACTCAAGCAAATATAGTATTATGATATGAATGATTATGAACACATATTTGGAACGAACTCATTCCTGTGTGAATTACTGTTCCCATGAATCATTAGATTGACAAAGTCTGGAGATGAAATGAGTCGGTGGGAATGGAATGAAGAAATATCATTTAAAGTTTCAAAGGTTTCAGTTTTTACTTCATCTATGTACATTTTCACTTCTTTCGTGTCTTGGCTGCGGATTTTTGATTTCTGGACGCATTTGGTTTCATTTTTGTACCATGTTCTTTTTGTCCAATTTGACTAGTCTTCTGGTTGTGAGATTTATTGCTCGAACTCTTCACATCTCTGACTGGGTTCTGTGTCGTACTGATAGGAGCTTGTGTCGTACTGACCGGAACTTGTGTCGAACTGACAGGAACTTGTGTCGTACTAACCGGAACTTGTGTCGAACTGACCGGAACTTGTGTCGAACTGACCGGAACTTGTGTCGTAATGACCGAGACCTTTGTAACACTGACTGATGCTTCGATTGCACAGTGCTGTTCTTCCTCTTTGAACTCCTGTTCAAGCTTGGCATGCTCCTTTGTTACAAGGTATCTTAATTCATCCTATATAAATTACAATATGCCATAGAAAACCAAACGTTCTGCAACTGTGATAGTGAGAATACTGATAGCATAGGGCCGCTTAAAACAATATTGACAAGCTATATCAAATAGTAGTAACTGAATAAAACATTAAACATCAGTCAATCACATTTTAATAATCCAAATGATCTTTCTATTACTTTTAAATATACATCATCCCCCATGTCAACATAATGAAATGAGGACCTGAGACCTGTAGCACGAGGTGACCAGGGCTGCGTTCAAGATCGTAACGGCTACGTAGGGCTCGGTAGCGCTGCGATCTTGAACGATGTGCTAGGCTAGCCTTACGTAGGGATAACAAGTGTTAATTCATACAGTGCGTTCAATAGACTTAGATATCTAGCCTAGCAACTAGGCTAGCCGCTACGATCTTGAACGCAGCCCTGACATGACCATCGATGGAGATGAGTCACTAGGGGGTTCATTTCACCATATTAATCTCACAAAGTGTCTGAGAAATGAAGGGCATACTCACTCCCCATCCCAGAAGATCTGCTAGTTTGGAACAACCTTCGTCGCACGGGGATTGCAAGAAGACATCTCTGAAACCGACAAAACAAACCCAAAAAACTTAAGACATTTCGGTTTATATTCGTAGTCCACGGACTCCATTGCAACAAACAAAAGGCAGTATAGAAATAATGACTATTGATATCTAGTACAGATCTAGAAATAACGACTATTGATATCTAGTATAGATCTAGAAATAATGACTTGATATCTAGTATAGATCTAGAATTAATGACTTGATATCTAGTATAGATCTAGAATTAACGACTATTGATATCTAGTATAGATCTAGAAATAATGACTATTGATATCTAGTATAGATCTAGAAATAATGACTTGATATCTAGTATAGATCTAGAAATAATGACTTGATATCTAGTATAGATCTAGAATTAACGACTATTGATATCTAGTATAGATCTAGAAATAATGACTTGATATCTAGTATAGATCTAGAATTAATGACTATTGATATCTAGTATAGATCTAGAAATAATGACTTGATATCTAGTATAGATCTAGAATTAATGACTTGATATCTAGTATAGATCTAGAATTAACGACTATTGATATCTAGTATAGATCTAGAATTAATGACTATTGATATCTAATATAGATCTAGAAATAATGACTTGATATCTAGTATAGATCTAGAATTAATGACTTGATATCTAGTATAGATCTAGAATTAACGACTATTGATATCTAGTATAGATCTAGAATTAATGACTATTGATATCTAGTATAGATCTAGAATTAATGACTATTGATATCTAATATAGATCTAGAAATAATGACTTGATATCTAGTATAGATCTAGAAATAATGACTATTGATATCTAGTATAGATCTAGAATTAACGACTATTGATATCTAGTATAGATCTAGAATTAACGACTATTGATATCTAGTATAGATCTAGAATTAATGACTATTGATATCTAGTATAGATCTAGAATTAATGACTTGATATCTAGTATAGATCTAGAATTAATGACTTGATATCTAGTATAGATCTAGAATTAATGACTATTGATATCTAGTATAGATCTAGAAATAATGACTATTGATATCTAGTATAGATCTAGAAATAATGACTTGATATCTAGTATAGATCTAGAATTAACGACTATTGATATCTAGTATAGATCTAGAATTAATGACTTGATATCTAGTATAGATCTAGAATTAATGACTATTGATATCTAGTATAGATCTAGAATTAATGACTTGATATCTAGTATAGATCTAGAATTAACGACTATTGATATCTAGTATAGATCTAGAATTAATGACTTGATATCTAGTATAGATCTAGAATTAATGACTTGATGTCTAGTATAGATCTAGAAATAATGACTTGATATCTAGAATTAATGACTTGATATCTAGTATAGATCTAGAAATAATGACTATTGATATCTAGTATAGATCTAGAATTAATGACTTGATATCTAGTATAGATCTAGAATTAGTGACTATTGATATCTAGTATAGATCTAGAATTAATGACTTGATATCTAGTATAGATCTAGAATTAACGACTATTGATATCTAGAATTAATGACTATTGATATCTAGTATTAATGATTTGATATCTCTTGCTATAAAATGCTACATGATCCTTGTAGAGGTACATACTCCGTAACAAGAAATCAACTTGACGACAGCTCAAAGATATCATGCCGCAGAAGATGAGAGAAATCCTTCTATTTCTTGTTTAGATCGGACCATACTGACGATATGCATTGTACACACTCCTTAAGGACGATATGCATTGTACACACTCCTTAAGGACCATATGCATTGTACACACTCCTTAAGGACGATATGCATTGTACACACTCCTTAAGGACGAAGAATTAATTGTCCAGTCATACTATAAATACCTTGTTGCTATAAAAAGAAACCTTCGTGAGTATAAACAACTTTACGCGGAAGGATAACTACTTTAAAAGGCATACACGCGTATATCTTGGAGTTTTCACTTGTCTGGACTCAACTCCCTAAACACCACTTGAAGATATCACTAATTGTGTGAATTCGCAAAACTAGGTTTGACTCCACAAAACACTGCACGCCCTTTTTGTATTTCACGAATGAATAATAAATAGATATAAAGTAATAGACGAAAGAAACTGAACACGCGGTAGAAATTGACAACTATGATTACATTTTTATGTGAATACGTTCGATTTATTTCTAAAAATAATGCATGTATTACTCAAAGACTAATATCAACAATAACTTCAATCCCAAATTAAGTATGTATTACATTAATTTTTGGAGATGGTTTTAAAAATACATTCACATCAATTTCGCAAAAACGGAAACATTAAGTCCGCAGAAACACATGTACAGTTGGAAAACCGTACCAGAGTAGACCGTGCTCTTGCACGAACTGAAAGAAAAAAATACAATTTCTATTTTTGGAGAGATTGATGAATTATTTATAAATTACTGAAAGACTTAGTGATACGACAGCAGAAAGAGTATGGTATAATGTGATACAGGAATTATGAAATATGAATTAGGAAATATTGTGGTGAGTAATCAACGACATGTATTGAAGTCAATGTTCCCCCAAAAATGACACAGTACTCTGTGTATCATACACAAGAATGCTGACCTTTAGAAAGTTAGTTTCTTTTGGTTAGGGTTTTTTAATTGCTACTACAGCATGAATGCGTACATTATTATCTATGATAAAGAAGAACTTGCGTCGATAAATGCGAATCTTATCCTACCGGTGAGAAGCATATTAAGATCAAAATATAACAGACAACACGAACTGACAATTATGCGGGCTCAAAGGTTACTATACACGCAGTCTTCCCTTGTGTGAAAACTGGTGCTGGGGGATGTGATTGTTATATTCATATGCCCAATGACTTACCGATAGTTGTCCTCTTCGTCAAACTTAAATCCCCCACCGAAGACCAGCACCGCCAACGGGTGTTTCTGAAACAGATTTAGAAGAGTGTCCACAAGATTTTTGACATTCAAAAATAATGCTAATATAGGATTAAACATTCTTTTTGAAGAATTTATCGATGTGTAAACTCCGGACATTTTACTCACAAACTGAATAAAAGTGCGAAGCACTTTTATGTTAAGTTTGTGAGTAAAATGTCCGGAGTTTACACATCGATAAATTCTTTCAAAAGAATGTTTGATTCTTATAATTCCAATTCATTCACTTTATTAACAATTGCAAAAGTTTGAATAGTTTCCCCGCACTACATTATTTGTTTTCAGGCGTGTATGAATACATTGCGTTTTCGGATTTATTGATGTGTAAACTATCGTTCAGCTTTATTTTTGTCAAATCAAAACAGTTGTAACTAACAGCATTGGAATTATTAAGTGATAATTCTTCATCATTACGTCACTGTCAAATATTCCTTATCATTACGTCACTGTCAAATATTCCTAATCATTACGTCACAGTCAAATATTCCTCATCATTACGTCACTGTCAAATATTCCTCATCATTACGTCACGGTCAAATATTCATCATCATTACGTCACAGTCAAATATTCATCATTACGTCACGGTCAAATATTCCTCTGTCAAATATTCCTCATCATTATATCACAGTCAAATATTCCTCATCATTATATCACAGTCAAATATTCCTCATCATTACGTCACTGTCAAATATTCCTCATCATTATTTCACAGTCAAATATTCCTCATCATTATATCACAGTCAAATATTCCTCATCATTATATCACGGTCAAATATTCCTCATCATTATTTCACAGTCAAATATTCCTCATCATTATATCACGGTCAAATATTCCTCATCATTATATCACGGTCAAATATTCCTCATCATTATATCACAGTCAAATATTCCTCATCATTATATCACAGTCAAATATTCCTCATCATTATGTCACGGTCAAATATTCCTAATCATCATATCACAGTCAAATATTCCTCAGCATTACGTCACTGTCAAATATTCCTCATCATTACGTCACTGTCAAATATTCCTCATCATTATAACACGCTCAAATTCATAGTATTTACAATTAAATGCTACCAGTCGTTTTGATATGACATTTTTTAAGATAAGCGCTAGCACTATTTCATGTATTAAATGATGTACGTAACATTTATTCAGAGACGTATACTGTCAAAAAAAATTTTTTTTAAATATTTGAGTTTTGGAAAGTATATGAGATGATATACCTTAAGCTTCTTGAATGGTGCACGTTAACGCTTCGTGAAATATTTATAAGAGGCTCCAGGTACATTATCTCATATACTTTCAAAAACTGAAAGACATCACTTATATTTACATTTTAAGCATCCTTTCATGTGCGGAGGTTAGACAGTATGTGTAGATTAGTGCAATACCCGGCAAGTGTATTTACACGCAGTGATTAGCTTATAGAATGTTGGGGGGGGGGGGGGGGAGGGGGGGGGGGTGATTGAATGTAAATATTATGATTTATTTCACATACCGAGCCCGATACGTTTTTCTCCATATTAATATACAATCTAGGAGTTTCATCTGGAACACTGAAAGAAAAAAGCTTTTAGAACTCCAATTCATCTTTTTGTTTACATTTACCTATCTCGTTTACATTAAATGGATCATATGCATGCTTCTTTATTATTCAAGCCAACAACAGATTTAGTCTCAATCATCAAAATGCTTTTTTCCTGATTTGATCCAGCAACAGATCAAAATAACAGATTACATCGTCGGAACCCTCGGGTTTTCTTTGCGTTACAATTCTTTCATTATGCTGACCAAAGGAAATACACTGTATCACGAGAACTGCACCGACTGTCTGTTTCTCTATCATCCACATCGGAGGAAGCCTAGTAACAGATTGCTTCCCCTGAGCCCCTGCTGTTTACGTCCATCCCTTTCATTAACTCTGTCAGTTTGAGCACGTTCTCTACAGCAGCCATCTTTAACACCGATGCAAATGGTGGATCTAATGAGTTTTTTGATTGGCTAGTCATTCCGAGAGAACCTTATCGGAACCAATGAAGTATACCCATTTTTCTCATAAATATTTCATAAGTACGAACGTTGTGCGTCGATCATTGGAACAGAGAGAAAACCTGTGGGTTCCGATGATGATCAGGTGAATTTTTTAAGACACGAGGCAGATTCCATTTTCTATGGCGTTGGCTTTGATCGACCACTTGTATGATCTTTTTAATCAATATTTGGAATAGAGAATATATTTCATAAATCGTATTCAAGGTTTAGAACATTATTTTAAAAATGTACTTGATTGGTAATTTCGCAAACGGCTGGACTTTCAGAGATGTTCCCAGGATGATAAGCAGATCACACTTTTCAAAGTCCTGTAATTACAACGTATAACAATAGGCCCATGGGCCACATCACTCACCTGAGTCACCTTTGCCCATATTTAAATATTTTCCCTATATATTAGCATATAAACCTTTGATCCATATATTGTGGTCCCAACCTATATCCGGGGGCATGATACTAACAAACTTGAATCTGCACTATGTCAGGAAGCTTTCATGTAAATCTCAGCTCTTCTGGCCCACTGGTTCTTGAGAAGAAGATTTTTAAAGATTTTCTCCATCTATTCCCATGTGAAACTTTGATCCCGTATTGTGGCCCCCCTACCCTCGGGGGCCATGATATTAACAAACTTGAATCTGCACTATATCAGGAAGCTTTCATGTAAATTTCAGCTCCTCTGGCTCTGTGGTTCTTGAGAAGATTTTTAGATGACCCAACCCTATTTTTGCATTTTTGTGATTATCTCCCCTTTGAAGGGGGATTGGCCCTTCATTTGAACAAACTTAAAAGCCCTTTACCCAAGGATGCTTTTGACTAAGTTTGGTTGGAATTGACCTAGTGGTTCTGGAGAAGTAAAAAATGTGAAAAGTTTACAGACGGACGGACAGACGACGGACAACAGGCGATCAGAAAAGCTCACTTGAGCTTTCAGCTCAGGTGAGCTAAAAATGTCATTGAATTGTGTAAACAAAGTCATCAGCTTTATTAACATTTTTTAGGTTTGATCCCTACCTTAATGACCATTAGGTATGAGAGGGTAAACATTTTTAAATTACCTGATCCGTAAGCTCGAAAAACCTACTCGGAAGTCTCTGTCCAAAGAAAACCGTATCTGTGAACAGTAAAACTAAAGATTATCGCTCAAAATTTAGTCAGATCCCAGACGGCGCTACTAAATTATGGACAAGGACTTTTTACCCCTTGAATCCAGGGGCCACGGCCTTCAAGTTTGGGGAAAATAACGATATTTGATTGAAATTGGGAAAATTGTTTCATACAAATAAATAAGAAAAACAAGCAAAAGGTTAACCATTTGATATTTCATTATCAATGTGGCTTAAACAAGCTTTAATTTCCGGTCTTTGGCAGAGAAAAAACTGTCAAAAATGTTTTGCAACAGAGTGGCACCAAGGTTAGAAGGCGCCTCATGGCATATTCTCTTCAAAGCATCCATCATTTGGGGATTTAAAGGCATCATTTTGGGAAAAAACACCTGCTCTTTAGCATTGGGAATGGAGTCGAATTTCGGCCCTCTACAGACCCTAAGAAAATCCCTGATGGATCAAATTTGACTACTAGGAAGAACTGTTTTAACACACTAAAACTGATCTCTCGATTCCCTTCCATTTTCCATAGTTTTTTTTTTAAACATTTAAGTTATCATGAAAATTGGCATATAACAGTGTTTCATCATAGTATACTATCAAGTTACGGCCTGGACAAACTTTGTGTGTTTCCTGATTGCTGTTGGTTTATCACTGTCTACATGTAGTTTGTTACAATGGTATGTGAGGTGATTAATTACAATGGAAATTGAGATAATTTGCTTAAAGGCAAAGCCGTTATGCATAAATTTTAGCCAAAAAACTAGACAGTGATTCCTTCTATCATACATGTATTTGAAAAACAAATGAAAACATAAAATCAACACATCAAAAACACTGCCTAATAGAAACTGCAATATGAATGGTATTCCATGTTAATTATCATAGTCCCCACCCACTGCAATCATTCATTTGCATGCAAAAGAGAAATTTACATCCAGTTGTGTATATGGGGAAATAATCAAGACATGGGAAAGTCAAAAGGTTATCACAGAGAAAAAACAGACAGAAGTGTAAATATTAATGAAGAACTGTCCAATGTGACGTACACTGTTCAATTTTTTTATTTTATGAAAATATTATTTACCCGGTTTAATTATTCCAGAACACCCTTCTGCAGAACATTTTGGAATTTGATCTCTCCTTAGGATATCTAAAACATGAAAATGTATATAGTGTTGTACTTCTGAATAAAAGTACACTGTCGGTCAAAAAGTGTATGAGATCCAAATTAATGAAATAAATTGAAACTTTCATTGCATGGTTGGAATGTGACCCATATTTCAAAACAATGTATTGTAAATTATTATTGCAAAACATGCACCTTTTCATCAAACTGAAAAATTCTTAGCAATATGATGTAAATCTTGACATCATATTGACATTAATTGTCATTTTTGTAAATTGTGACATCATGTTGACATTAATTGTCATTGGTGTAAATTGTGACATCATGTTGACATTAATTGTCATGGGTGTAAATTGTGACATCATGTTGACATTAATTGTCATTGGTGTAAATTGTGACATCATGTTGACATTAATTGTCATTGGTGTAAATGTGACATCATGATATGGTCAATGATATAAGAATAGAGTTGATTTGCAATAAAATAATCATGTTCTTGATTGCAATGAATTATGTGCCTTGTGAGTGTATTCAAGGCTGAATTAAGGCCTTAGAATCCCTCAGTCTTTGTTGGGTTGGTGTGTTGTGTACTTTTTATCCACTTATGTGTGTATTCTGCTGAACAGTCCAAGCAATGCCCCACTCTGTTAGAACCATGTGCTTCAACCATCATGTCGGGATCAATCCCAGCAATACGTTCCAGGCCATCGATATTCTGTAAATGTTTAATAACCAGTCAATAGATTGAATATATGTCTTGATCGATAATGACATAAAAAGAATTTGTTTTCTTTTGATGACATATAATCCTTATACACGTACACGTACATTCTCCCAAAGTCATAGTCATCTCGGTGTTTTAAGGCTTCCAATGCTCATTTAGAAAATGCTAGAAAGTTTCAGAATATATATACATGTAAATTCTTAACTTCCCTTTGCTTTATCGACAGACTAATAAGGAAAATATTAGGGAAGAGTTTAATAAACATATATCATTATTGAATCCAATTTCACGATTCTACAGAATTTGTCTTATTTGGACTCGATGATGGCATCATATTTCAAAGAGTACATGTAGATACATGTATGCTTTACAGTTTATTATTATAAACGTGTGTATTCCTACATATACATTAGGAAACTTGATATAGAGTCAACATATAATAATGTTAAACATTGTTAGCTTGGTATTAACTTCAATAACCTGTGTGTAGTGTCAAATGAAGATATTATCAGACATTATAATTACCTGTGTGTGAGGTCTGAGGAAGACGAAGCTAAAATTACCTGTGTGTGAGGTCTGAGGAAGACGACACTAAAATTACCTGTGTGTGAGGTCTGAGGAAGAACACGCTAAAATTATCTGTGTGTGAGGTCTGAGGAAGACGATGCTAAAATTACCTGTGTTTGAGGTCTGAGGATGATGACACTAAAATTACCTGTGTTTGAGGTCTCTGTAGAACAATGCTATAATTACCTGTGTTTGAGGTCTCTGTAGGACAATGATATAATTACCTGTGTTTGAAATCTCTATAGGACAATGCTATAATTACCTGTATTTGAGGTATCTGTAAGACAATGCTATAATTACTTGTGTTTGAGGTATCTATAAGACAATGCTATAAGTACCTGTGTTTGAGGTATCTGTAAGACAATGCTATAAGTACCTGAGTTTGAGGTATCTGTAGGACAACAATATAATTACCTGTGTTTGAGGTCTCTGTAAGACAATGCTATAATTACCAGAGTTTGAGGTTTCTGTAGGACAATGCTATAATTACTTGTGTTTGAGGTCTCTGTAGGACAATGATATAATTACCTGAGTTTGAGGTCTCTGTTCATGTAGGACAATGAAATAACTACCTGTGTTTGAGGTATCTGTAGGACAATGATATAATTACCTGTGTTTGAGGTCTCTGTAGGACAATGCTATAATTACCTGTGTTTGAGATCTCTGTAGGACAATGATATAATTACCTGTGTTTGAAATCTCTATAGGACAATGCTATAATTACCTGTATTTGAGGTATCTGTAAGACAATGCTATAATTACCTGTGTTTGAGGTATCTGTAGGACAATGCTATAATTACCTGAGTTTGAGGTATCTGTAGGACAATGATATAATTACCTGTGTTTGAGGTCTCTGTAGGACAATGATATAATTACCTGTGTTTAAGGTCTCTGTAGGACAATGATATAATTACCTTTGTTTGATGCCTCTGTAGGATAATGCTATATTTACCTGAGTTTGAGGACAATGCTATGTTTACCTGTGTGTAATGCCTAAGTAGGAGTCCTCGTTCTGCAAGCATTCTGATGAAATAGTGGCATGGTGTTGGCTAAAATACATGTCAAGTAAACCAGTCAGGCCAAGCTTGTGCTCAGAAAAAAATGAACATTTCATCGAAACGTACATCATTTACAATTTATTATGATTTCCATGTTGGATTATATTTTTGTACGATATTTTTTAGTCAATGTTCTTCTATCTGCACCCATCCTTTCCAAGAGGACCGTTATAAAAAAAAAACTCACCTTGTAATTTCCTAAGAGCATTTCTTTTCTGACTGTAAAGTAGGGAACTGGGTTCTCCTAAAATAAATACAACAATTTCCAGTTTGTGTTCTATATAAAACATGAATGTGAAATAAACATATTCTTTTGAAAATCTGTTCCGTTACCTTGAAATAATCCAGTGAGAAAATGGCCTGGGGATTAGGCAGATTAAACTTTTCCAGATTATCATACAATCCAGTCTTTGGAGAACGGAAGTCAGGAATTCCTGCAGCTAAAAAGTTTCCAGTCATTACTTACTTCACACATAGAGTACAACAGTGTACTATCTTTACCTGTTCACTTATACAGTCAAACATGTTTATATAAACATTTCGGTTGAGCATCACTGAAGAGACATTATTTGTCGAAATGCACATCTGGTGCATAAAAATTGGTACCGTATAAGTTTTACATATAGATGTGCTGGGGACGAACAATTTTGATTCGTGATCAATGTAATTTGTTATATCCAATGAGTTCATTATATGTTTTCAAACTACATGTAATACAAATCATTTCGGTATAAGTATCAATTCATTATAAGTGTGTTCGCTGTAACCATGTTTTACAGTAATGGTACCTTCACACTCGCGGATTTTTCTTACGGATTCTTACGTATTCTACAAATCCGTAAAAGTACACGGATTGTTACGATTTAGACACTTTAAAGAGCTGTTTAAGAACGTTTTAAGAGTATTTACGGGCCATTTACGGTTTATTACGAGTTCTTGCGATGCATTTACGGCACACATTTACGATTTGTTCCGAGTGAACACGGATAAATACGAGCAATTTATGACATTTTACGAGCTTTTTAGGGATTGTTACGAGTATATTACGGTAATTTACGACTTCGCTTAGCTTTTACGTGTAATCACGACCTGTTAACGTGTTGATAACGCGCTGTTACGAATAGTTAGGAGTTAGTTACGATTATTTACGTTTTTGACTCAAAAGTGTTCGCAATTGGCTTTGTATCATCATACGACAACTGACATTACTTGTAACAGCATGTATGTATATTGTAAGCAAGATGTGTAACTTCTTTGATGTCTTGATAACAACTGAAAGAAACTGTTAGATTTTGCGTCTTTTGTACCTTTCCTTAATCGTAAAGTTTAAGTACGCCTCGTCAGGTAATCGTGTCTAGATGCGTAAAGTGCTCGTAAGGACTCTGAAAAATCCGTAAAGCGATTGTAACCCGACGTGAATGAAATCGTAAATATCACTTAGGCATTCGTAATAATCCGTAAACAACTCGTAAACTATCCGTAACATATCGTAAACTAACCGCAAAGATTCGTAAAAAAAAAAAAAAATAATAAAAAAAAATTTACGAGTGTTTTACGGATTCTTACGAGCAGTTTACGTGTTCTTGCGACCAGTTTACGATACTTACGGATTGTTACAAGTTATTTACGGGTTATTCACGGAAAATGAAATCCGTGGACAATTGTGAAATTTTTTTTGACATGTCAAAAACTTTGCCCCTACTCTCACGGATCCTTACGAGTGTGTGCGAGTTGTGATGAGTTATTAACGGATACCAACGAGTGATTTACGAATGATTGCGATTGAATACGAGTCGGAGATCCGTAAGGACTCGTAAGAAAAATCCGTGAGTGTGAAGGTGGTATTAGAGATTGAAGAAGAACGTTCGGATGCAGAAAACTTCGCCAAGGCATCCTCAACCGTGGAGGGCTCTCAGTTGGTTGGTTGTATAATGTTCAAGGTATCACACCGGTAATTGTCCAATCAAAATGAACTTAGTCAATTGTAATTCCATATATTTAAAGAAATAATTTTTTTCCTTGCGCGATTTTTCTCATTTCCTCTTCTTCTTTTCTCTTAATTTTTGTACCCCTGATTAGGAAATTTTGTGTAATTTGTAGAAATAACCAAGTATATACAAAGGAACTATTTGCTGTTGGTAGTTGAGGCTACTTCCTGAGGTGCACTCCGGCTGTTTACATACATGTGAAAAACACGTGGATTTGAGGGTAGTCTTGTTTGCGGGTAATTTATTTTCGAAAATGCCGCGTAGGGTTGTGTTTTTCTGGTGTCGGCAGACGAGATAGGTAACATAGAACGTTTCCGATTGCGTTATTCGGCATCAATTCTGTAAACTGATTTTTAATGATTTTTTTTCTATAGTGAAAATAATTACGGTGTGATACCTTTAACGCCCCTCTTGAGAATTTTTCACTCAAATGGAGACGTCACCATTGCAGGTGAAGCGCTGCAAAATCTAGGCCTATGTTCAGCGCTTAAGGTCATTGAGCAGAGAGGAATTTTTGTTCTCAGTATTTATTGGCACTTGAACAGACTTTTTTTATCAATAAATATTTTTTTATGTTTTTATAAGTAAAATGAATACCATTCACCATACAGAATGTAACTTACCGGGTATTCCATAAAAGTAGTGAAAATTTGTATCGAGTTACAGTATATAGGGAGGGGTGATACATTTCAACTTTTGAAAATACGAGAAACTTTTTATAAGTCCTTCTTTTTTTTTTAAATGAATTTTATATTTGCACTTATTACAACCAAAACTATCTATTAACCTATGTATTCAAATATTTTTTGCATCATGTGTCAGCTGTTGTCGGTTATGGTACCTATCTTTCGTGTATGGTGAAGATAGGATAGCAAATTGAAGGGCCTGATATAGCCCCCATTTGAGAAGTCAACATGGACAAAACCGCAGATAATTATTCACTAAACCAGGTTATGTTTACCTATCTCAAAACAAGTCTCAGTTTTAACATACGACATAACCCAAGTTCACGGGAAGGTTACAAAGTGAAAATTCCTAGTTTTGTCTAAAAGTTGACAAATTTAAGGCATATGTTACTTAAGAAAATACAGAGCAAACACTTGCCTACCAGTGGCGTAGCTTTCATTGAGGCAACCGAGGCAGCTGCCTCGGTAAAAAAAAAAAGCACCTTTTACGTTGTTAAAATGTCGATAGCTTCTGGGGGGCTGCGCCCCCAGACCCCCTGCCTCGGTAATATTCGAACCCAAGCTACGCCTATGCCTACCTCTCAAACATACATATTTTGTACACCAGAATTAATTAGCTACTACTTTGGTATAAAAATGGCACATAACAAACTGCATGTTAAATATAAAAAAAAAATTATGTCATATTCTTCTGAACCTTTTATCAATTTTCTCAAATATATATTTCTCTTAGGGCATCATCATAAAACATGTTTTTGGTAAATGGGTTTGTTTTTTTTTTTACGGTTTTATGTCCATTCTGAAATACAAATGAAAGTTTGGGGGTCATATGCATATGAGGCACTTATCCAACCTCGTCCAACTAACAAATCCTTGGCGTAAAAATACGGCATTGACAAGCGGCACCATCAATAATTTTTTTTTTATCGGTGATCGTTTATGATTTTTACGCCAAAGTTTGGATGCGAAAAGTCTGTATTCTTACCCCCACGATTTAGATATGTATGAAATTTCGAAATTTAAAACACCATAAACACCTCCCAGTCAAGCCATGTAGATCGACCAATTCATGCTCGGTAACACGAAACTACTAGCCGATAAATGTTATTGTATCTTAGAATATAAACATTTAATCATCATTAATACGAAACTGTTTCAAACGAATTACTTAGATACCTGATCTTATAACCAACTAGACTACACTTAAATGTCTTCGTTGATTAAAATAAAATTCGTAAATTATGTTAAGAAGTCTGCTCTCCTTCAATGGTCTTCATTCGACAGATACTATCATATTCAAATTACTTTTAACATGTTTGAACATATGGAACGCTATTACGGAATATCGAAACCATTATTTAGTCTCCGATTCCGTCGTGGTTTTAATATTTAGTATGCCGAACGAGATCACGTTTTCTGCGTTAACTTGGGCAACTTAGCAATCGGAACTCCTCGAATGTCTCGCTCACTCGATATAGATATCGATGTCGAGTGCTAGCTATGACGTCACAGCCTACTACACTACGTTATTATATCGATATGCGGTGAAGTATGAAGCGCGAGCTCGAGGATTTACGTACTAAGGCTATGTCGAGTGCGCGAAACATTCGAGGAATTCCGATTGGGCAACTTAGTTATCATTCTCTCACCAGAGGGCGTGTTACACATACACCAATCGGAATTCCTCAGATGTCTCGCGCACTCGACATAGAATGTAATTTAATACGATGGCATCCATGAGTGAATGTGATACATTGCTAGTCATAGCTAGCAACGTATCAAATTCACTCATGGATGCCATCGTATTATATTCTATGTCGAGTGCGCGAAACATTCGAGGAGTTCCGATTGATACATACACAAGGAGTGCACGGAACTCTGGGTAGAGAATGCTTAGTTATTTTAAAGACTCTACCAGTTCAGGCACAGCTAAGCGTCGATTTTGAAAGTTGAGGGGTGGGGAGCAAACGGAGGAAAAAAGGTGCCATTATATATGTAGAAATTTTTTTAGCAAGAAAAGCAATTCTGCCCAAAAATCTAAACTCAAAAGGAGGGGGGGGGGGGGTCTTCAGTACATGTAGAGTTCAATACTTGCATTTCTACTACCTCTCATCGCCATTATACCAAGTGACCAGCTAATAAATAATTGAATTAAAATGATTAAAGACAAATTCATTAATTGAGTTTATGTTAATTTGGCGCTCCACAAAAACATTAATTGACTTAATCTTTGGAGGTTCTGAAGGTTAAATGTTCTTTAAAATAAATGGAATTCTATTTCAATGCTTCTTTTAAAATATGCTTTGTGGAAAAAATGATTACGATCATGATCATGATATACGCCAGGCGAATGTTGGTCAGAGAAACTCGAAATTCCCACCGGCATAAAAATGACCCACAAACAAAAACTCACAAAAGAGAAATTCACAAAATGTAAATCCACAAATCGTAAACTCACAAGTGGAAATGCCGGCCCCAGCCATGGTGATGACATTTTTAACCTTGCCTTCCAAGATTAGTCTAGCTATTCCTTCAATATCCACTGTCGATAGGACTTGTTTTGGTGGAGGTCGAAGTCCGAATGCTTTGGCAAAATATTCCCTCAGATACAGCTGTTCTACATAAACAAAGGACAATTGTATTTATTCTAGCCAATTATTTGGGTAGTTTTATGCCCCCCCCCCTTTTTTTTTTGTACATGTCGATCAGTCTATAGTCCAGATCTTGTCCGCTAAATATCTTGAGAACTCTTTGCTTGACAGACATCAAACTAGGTACACTGGTACATCGTAATGAGTAGATGCATGAACCCTATTGATTTTGAGTTCACATGGTCAAAGGTCAAGGGTACACTGGATAGAGTAAAATATTGTCTCCTATATTTTGAAAATCATTTGATTGATTGACACCAAACTTGGTACACTAGTACATCCTAAGGAGTATATGACCCCTATTGATTTTGATGGTCAATCCATTATGGACATAGGTAGATATTGTCCGCTCAATCTCTTGAACTGTTTTGGTACTTATATCAATTAAATGATACATGTGTATAACTCTTTTCAATTTTGCAACACCGGGTGATGAGGGGGGGGGGGGGCATACATGTTTCTGAAACAGTTCTTGGTTGTTCTTTTTTATTACTTTTTGCGAATAAACACATTTTTATTTGCAAAGTTTATTGAGTTCAGCTGCAAAACTCTATGTTGATTTGCAAAAGGCAAAATAAAGAAATAAAAATCTTTTTAAAAATCAAAAGCCGAATTAAGATTTTGAAAAATAGCACAAAATTTTAAAATTGTTCAGCATATTCTTATTGATATTTTTTACTCACATCTATATACACAAAGTATTACATGAAATTGTTTTTCAAAATGTGTATGAATAACACCTACCTTTCGTTAATTCTGTTTGGGGTTTCTTTAAATAGAAAAAAAATCAGTTTGTGAATTCTGAACAGCATTACATTTAACAAATCAGTTTGTAAATCCTGAACAGCAATACATTTAACAAATCAGTTTGTAAATCCTGAACAGCATTACATTTAACAAATCAGTTTGTAAATCCTGAACAGCAATACATTTAACAAATCAGTTTGTGAATCCTGAACAGCATTACATTTAACAAATCAGTTTGTAAATCCTGAACAGCATTACATTTAACAAATCAGTGACGTCCAAACGATGTCATTCTGAAAACCAACCTTTTCTGGATTTTCTGTAAGCATGGTGACACCTGAAGCCTCACTGGAATCAAGATGTTCGACACCTTCAATATCTACAAGAAAAGAAAATAGAGAGAGAGAGAGAGAGAGAGAGAGAGAGAGAGAGAGAGAGAGAGATTGTCAAATTTTCGGAATGTCCTATCCTTTCTTCAGGACGACAGGTGATATCCTGTACCTATATTCACATTGGACACTTCGGATGTGTTGAGTGTTGTGGATTTATAGTGCTTTCCATCTTATAGTTCAGTTTTGATGCTTGTTCTAAACAGACGTTGTTTTATATTGCCCTATATTACACTGGATAATTTCAGTATGTAAAACTTCTGTTTGTTCTCAGGTGTGTCGGTTAGTTTTAGTGCTAGTTTGCTTTCTTATTTTATTTTCATCTTGTTTTCATTTCTGAGTAAATATTCTGTCAAAATCAATCACTTCATTATACACTGTAATGCAACAGGGGGGGGGGGGGGGGGCATCTATAACTGTGGGTGATGAATAACTGATAATTTTAAAAATGGATTTTTAAAAAATGATAGATTTGAATTATGAAATTTATAGTGAAGACTCGTTTCTCCTTTAATGCCAACTTTAGATATTTCTCTAAATTACACAGTTTTCTTGCATTACGTACAACAACTTTAATACGCTTCGTCTCTCTAGATCAATTTCTTTATTAAAAAAATAATGAATTAAGACTGTGGAAAATTTCTATAGAAATATTAATCCCTTTACTGGTATTTACTTCCTGAATGCACATAGTCGGAAAACTATGTATCAAAGAACCTTTTTATAGTTCGTCAAGATAATATGTCTTACGATGGTCGAAGTCAGAGGAAACAATTTTCGATACATGTACATTTTATAAACGTACATTACAGGGGGTGCGGGGGCGAGGGTGGGGGTGAAATTCATTAAAATAAGTATCCGATTGAGTGTGTAATGACTTAATTGCCTTTAAAAAAAACCACCAGCGTTAAAAATAAAATCTACAGACAACATTTACAAAGGAATATCTATTCTTCCTGAAAGACTTTTTAAAAATTGACAAACCTTTGTCGTCACTTTTTAAATCTGCCATCTCTGAAATGTCATGTACGTAGATCTAGAGTTTTCAATTCATTCAATTCCAGCTGACATTTAGAATATCAATAATTTCAAAAAAAATCAAAAATGAATACGATTGATTTCATTACCTTTGAGCGTGAATACGATTGATTTTTTTACCTTCGAGTGAAAAGCAGTTATTTATGTCGAGTTGCTTGTGGTTTGTTTGCAGTGATTCATGTAATCCTGGTTTACCCAGGTGCTTGGGTCATAAATATCTTGACCGATATAGGTTAAATTATCGATGCTCCTGGTGTCTGAGCTTAAATGGTGGAGAGTTATTAGTCAATATACATTTAGGAAGTACAGCTACATTTTTAACGTATTCGACAATCGACTCTCCCCAACTCGTTTCTGTTTACAAACAACCTGTCATTTCAGAATCTCGATCCCGAACCTCAGAATTCCCGAAAACATTGATGTTTCCATCAATTGTCGCCCGGCGAAATTAAAGTGGCGACTTTTTGAAAATAGGGTTTTGTTGGAAGATATCTTTAAAACTTTGCCATTTAAGTGAAGATAACCAGGGGCGGATCCAGGAATTGTGGTTACAGGGGGGCTTTATGAGGCTGGGGTAAGTCGAGAGGCATAACGGCAGAGGCAGCTGGGAGTCTGGGGAAGCTCCTGGCACTTTGAATTGCGCAATAGAAATAGAGTGCTATTTAATTATATTATTAATGTTATATGCAATACTAAATTGCATACACGTCTACAGTTTAATGTCACAAGTACACGTTAACTGTATATATTTACATATGTATATGAACTGTTAGTACATAGTTTATTATCATTATAGATCCCATATTGTTTAACATGATTGTCAGTCTAATCAAAAATAGACTGGTAGATCCGCGCTTCTACGATACATTTCAATACGAGCTCGTATTGAGCGTATCGTGGAGGAGTGGATCTACAAGACTAATCTAAATTAGACTGACATAATTGTATACCAACATGTTTGGTGAACCAATAAAAAAAATTGAATACTGGCAGTTAGCGTTGCTTCTCGAGGGGGGAGGGGGGGGGGGGCTGGAGTTCGAGTTAAATCTTATTTTCGCAAATCTAACTCCTAAATCATGTGGGTGGGTGGGTGCGTGGGGGACTCATCCTTCAATATATGGGGTTAATATATTCATAATTTAAAGCTTACATTCTTCCCCTTCACTGTTACATAAAAAATAGTAGGGGGAAGGTAGTTACCCAATAAATATCTTTATTTGCATATATGTAAATCCCGGAAAATAAAGTCCCGTGTGGATCGGAGTTAAAATAGGTCCTCAATACCCCTTGCTTGTCCTAAGAGGCGACTAAGTGGGGCTGTACTTCGGACAACAAAGCAAAAACCGAGGTCCCGTGTCACAGCAGGTGTGGCACGATAGGTGACTCAGGTGAGCGATATGGCCAACGAACCTCGTTACTACGTCAATGATACCAACATGAATGATGAAACAAACAAATCCCACACAGAAACCGTTTTAGCTCAAATTAGTTTTTGTCTGTCGTCTGTGCGTCCGTCAACTTCACCTTCTTCTCCAGAACCACTGAGATTCCGGTTAAAATAGGTCCCCATCACCCCATGCTAGTCGTAAGAGGCGACTAAATGGGGCGGTCCTTCGGATGAGACCGCAAAAAAACGAGGTCCCGTGTCACAGCAGGTGTGGTACGATAAAGATCTCTCCCTGTTCAATGGCCATAAGCTCCGAGATTAGGCCTAAATTTTGCAGCCCTTCACTGGCAATGGTGACGTCTCTATATCAGTGTCAGATCTAGACCTTATGGGGGGGGGGGGGGGGGGGTTGAGGTCCAAAGGGGGAGGACATGGGAGGGGGTTAACCCCCTCTCATGTTCCTCCCCTGGGGAAATTTTAAAATGATCGATTTAAAATGGTACATTTTAATGCATTTTCGACTGAAATTCATGTTCCTCCCCTGAGAAAATTTTAAAAAGATTGATTTAAAATGATGCAGTTTCATGCATTTTACTGAATTTCTTGTTCCTCCCTGGGAATTTTTGTGGGGCATTTTAATGCATTTTTTTTAATTGAAACTCTTGTTCCTTCTTCCTTTCATTTATAGTCACCACATCCTTTATAGGTTTGGGTGTGGTTAAAAAAAAAAGAAGAGGAAAAAAGGAGAGCGGGGTGTGTGCGAGAAATAAATGATATTATATAGCAAAGGAGAAAATCTATGGCTGGACCAAGAATCGAACCTGGGACCTCGTATCACTAGTCAGGTGTTCAAACCACTGAGTTACCCAGGCCAACATCCATTGTCGGTATAGCCCCAATTACTGCATCCCCCCCTCCTTAAATTGTCTTCGCCTTTGAAGACTCACAACCCAGATTCTTTTGCCTTGGCAGGACTTTCACCTGAAATCCAAGGTTGGTTAATGACACCAAATGTAATATAGAAATGGAGAAAATCTAAGACTGCACCGGGAATCTAACCCAGCTAGATTGCTAGTCAGGTGCTCTAACCACTGAGCTACCCAGGCCAATATAGCCACAACTACTACACTATGTATATATAATAGCCTCAAGAACCAGGAATTTTACAACTTTGGGAAAGCCCTCCAATTACATGCAATCTATAACTATATATATACACATCCTGCCTCTGTGCTAGATTTTCATGTGTATAATTTTATTTTTTCAAAATTCAATGCTTTTTTACTCCATGATCCAAACAGCTACATCCTGGAACCTAAGACCCAGGGTTCAAGTTCCACAACCCTAATAGGAGCCTCCTTGCTCAGTAGAATACAGTTACAACAAACCTTCTTATTGAATTCACACTTACAGCAAAATGATTTTCATTCCCTGTAGTTTTAAAACATATCATATGAACTTATTGGATATAATGAAATACATTTTATTACAACTCATAATAGTTCGTCCCCAGCACTTCACTATGTTCTACTGTATGTAGTCAGTTAGTTGTTTTTATTGTGTCCACAACAGGGAAAAAAAGTCTTCAAAGAATACATTTCTACAACAGAATAAAGCACCCCACCCTGGCATCAAAGTGCCATACTCAGTGGCCACGAATTTCAAAATTTTAGTAAAAGTTTTTCTTCTCATTATTATTGGTGCATTTAATTTGGTTATTTTACATCTACAAGTAAAGGAAAAGATTTCTATAGAAATCGTGCATTATATAAGCTTCCCCAGCATCAGAAACCCGAACCCTGATCGAGGTCTCTTTGCTCATCATGGCTATGCATGTGCTCTATCCACAAGATGTTTCAGAGTTACAAGAAAGATTATTTTTCAAGGATTTTTGGACCCTCATTTGAAACTTCTTTTTTTTTCACTAAAGGCTCCACTTGGAGCATAAATGCACAAAAAAGTTCAACAATGTTGAACACAATGAATGAAACACAACAGGAAGGTAAATTAATATATCATAAAAATATGGACAGTACTAACTTGATAAATTTGACAAGTCCTATCATAGTATATTTGTCTTTACAGTTCATTAATTCACTATAGCTAATAGTATTTCAACAACCAGTTAAGCCTTTTGGCAAGAATCTACACCATAAAAATATGGACAGTACGAACTTGATAAATTTGGCAAGTCCTATCATAGTATATTTGTCTTTACAGTTCATTAATTTACTATAGCTAATAGTATTTCGACAATCAGTTAAGCCTTTTGGCAAGAATCTACACCTTTCATGAAGATGATTCTCACCTTCAACTCCTTCCCCATACTTTGAATTAGCTCCCCTTACCCAACTGATGCAACATGCCAACAAAGTGGCCCGAAAGAAACAACCATGTAAAAAAGACTGTAACAGGTCTCCTAAATGATTCAGATGACCTAACCAAAAACAAACACATAGTATATTTTGAAGCTTTTATTTTTCTTGTTTGGTTTTCACAGCTTTGAAGATGAATTTAAAGAAGAAACTACTGGTAGTATATATTATATTTTTTTTACCATGATAGGTTTAAATTTTTAATGAACAGAAATGTTTTGGCTATAAATATTTCACTTGATCTCTCTAGTATGCGTTTCAAAAGTGTGCCTGATGCAAAACATATAACTTATTTTGGTTAGCCTTACGCCTCTCTATAACTTATTTTGGTCTGCCTTACGCCTCTCTATAACTTATTTTGGTCAGCCTTACGCCTCTCTGTAACTTATTTTGGTCAGCCTTACACCTCTATAATTTATTTTGGTCATGCAGCCTTACGCCTCTCTATAACTTATTTTGGTCAGCCTTACGCCTCTCTGTAACTTATTTTGGTCAGCCTTACACCTCTATAATTTATTTTGGTCAGCCTTACGCCTCTCTATAACTTATTTTGGTCAGCCTTACGCCTCTCTGTAACTTATTTTGGTCAGCCTTACACCTCTATAATTTATTTTGGTCAGCCTTACGCCTCTCTATAACTTATTTTGGTCAGCCTTATGGAGTAATATCTCTACAACTAGTACCATCACATTCTGTATCAAATACATTTTAAGAACACTTAATTATCAATGCCATTCAGAGATTTTAAGAAGACTTTAAACAGTGTGCATTATCAAAAACTATAATGAAATGGAAAAACTGCAATCACTCTGAGACAATTGCTTTTCATTGTCCAAGTTAAATCTTTAACATATATGAACATATGAAGATTTTATACACTGACTTAGGTTTTCATATTAAAAACCAAGATTTATTTGTGAAACACATGGTGCTCCTGTATGGCCAAACTTCAAGGTCAAGGTAATGAGGTAAAAAAAATTTAGTACAAAAAGAATGGTCTTGTCACAAAGAATACAGTCATGTGAAATATGAAAGACCTAGCAATTACCAGTCAAATAAAGTCAAACTCCAAGGTCAGGGTCACTGGGTCAAAAATTTAGCTACCTACAGAAAGATCTCATCAAAAGGAATTACACATGTAAAATATGAAAGCCCTAGCACTAACCATTCAAAGTTATGGCCAAAATTTAAGTTTTACATACAGACCAAAAACTATATCTCTTATTACAGGGGCATAAAAAAACCTTTCCAAAATCATAAAATGTGCGAATTTCTAACAGAAATACTCTAATGAGACAGCCACATGGACGAACTGATTTATAAAATACGAAATAATACCAAATCGTGTAACAACTACATGTACATGCGAATAGAGATTTGGGTACATGAGGGGGTAAGAGAAATCAAATTTGAAAGACATTCAATTTCAATATATATCATTAATATTTAAGTTAGCAATGAAATATACATCATGGTGACAGCCATAAATGTGCACTGTAATTTTTGCAGACAGATTTCAAAGAACTTGGTTCCCTAACAGTCTAATCTCGTCCAAATTCTGACTGTAATTGAAAACTACATGTAAAAGATATGTCTCTAACCATTATATGAAATACAAATCTTCAATATACATAACATTCATACTAATATTTATTTTTTTCTCACAACAAAAAATTCTGGATAGTGTCATTCTTTTAAAAAAAAAATGCTTGAAATCTATTAAAGATAAATTTTACATTAAAAGACTTTATAAACCACAGGTACTAGCACCAACGTCATTAGATGAATAATATAATAACTAAATATGAACAAACTTCAGTCTTCGCATAGACAGTGTGCATTTCTACTGTAACACACAGTGTATAACAATTGTAAAATATATCAAATGCATTTTTTCTTTGATAAACAAATATATTAATCAAAATACTCATTGCACTTCAAATATAATCTGTGCTAGCTCCACTTAAATTTTTCTACATAGTGTGCATTTCTGACCTCTATAACTATACGTGCATATATGTACATATGGCAAATATTACACAGGGTGTAAAACTCGACAACATTCTAATGTCGCCTGTAGCTGATGTAAACATTGCAGACTAACTATACAACAGTACGAAATGGAAATTGTAACAAGACGAGACATTTATAAATGTAGTAACACCCGTGGAATAGTGTAATTTTGTATTAGTAGCCTTTCACACACATATACATTAATAATTACCCATTTCAACTCACTGGAAATGTGAAAACAGTGCATGTATACTGTTTATTTCACGTGTGTAATACCAGTACAACAGATTTCATTATCACCTCCAACAACACTATAATGCTTTTTTACTCAGTTCATGTTTGCGTGTTTGTTCAGTATATTTGTCCGAGTGTGTCTAGCATTTTATAAAAACAGGTGTGGATTTGAAAACTTCACTGATAAATTCAAAATCTGAAACAAAGTGGTATTACATGTACCGTATAGCAGGTTTTTTTCTGCGGGTCTAAAATTTGGCAATTTGCTGGCTCAAAGGTACGCTAATAATTTTAGCAGAATAAATTTAGGCAGACAACGAAGACCTATCTCGTGTGCAAATACTGAAGTCGCATTTGGGTGCATATTTGGCGAGTGAAATTTTAGCGGAAAGCTATCCAACCGCTAAAGTAAGCCAAATTTATCATCCCACGGAAATAACCCGCTATACGGTATTTAAAACCAAAATATGACACAGTTTATACAGTTATGACACATGTTTATAACAAATTTACGCTTCTTACAACGTGATATTCATTTCCCTGTGAGTGGAAAACAATGAGCATTTTATCAGATATAACATTTGGTTATAACAAACAGAGTTTAGCTGGATCGGTTATTGAAACTATAACAATGTTTTCCTGTATATATAATTAACAATACAGAGTGTTGTCTGTAGTGCCACTAAATACTAAAAGATTACACTGATCCTGAAAACGAAAGCTTCCATCCAAGAATGAAAATCAAAGTAGGAGGTTTTGTGCAAAAAAGAAATTTAGAAACATACATGTATATATAAATCATCTTTGCGTTTCCTCATTTGTGAATAAGTATGGTGCAGAACAACACTCAGAGCACTCTGAACCAACTGAATTATCTATGATAAATTCATGCCACTACTATTGCCAGTGTGAAATCCGAAACAATTACCTGGCAGTAATATTTATCATTTACCAATAGGTTTCAACACATTCTTTTTCTTTATCAACTCTGTATCCACAATTTCAAGTTCATTCAATAAATTTCAATTTTGAAATATACACGAGGGTATGATCTGCCACTTTATGCCTGCATATTACATGAAGCATGTTAAAAATTAGCACTTCATGAAAAGTACGCTTGCATGGAGCATTGCTGTTCATACCGTAATGTATTTTCCAAAATGAAATTTATTTCTTATATTTACATTCTACTTTCATTTCTGTTGGATAACTCCCAGCCACTCATAATAAAACATTCATATGCACACCGTTCACATTCATGAGGAAATGGTTATCATTTCAACTGGTGAAGATATTGAAGACAACAACATTGGACATGTAAATAAACGTGGATGTCAATGACACATAAATCAGTTGGCACAATGCAAAACCATGATTTGGGCAAGTATTGTGCTGATTGCCAAAACACTCAAAATGACAGGTGCCAATTTCCATTTACCTAAAATATTTGTTTGTCATTTTGAGCAAAAGCACTTATCAAAACAAGAGGCCCAAGGGCCACATCACTCACCTGACTCACCTTGGCTCATATTTAAAGATTTTTCCTATATATTTGCATGTAAAACTTTGATCCCCTATTGTGGCCCCATCCAACCCCCGGGGGCCATGATTTGAACAAACTTGAATCTGCATTATGTCAGGAAGCTTTCATGTAAATCTCAGCTTTTCTGGCTCAGTGGTTCTTGAGAAGATTTTTAAAGATTTATCCTAAATATTAGTATGTAAAACTTTGATCCCCTATTGTGGCCCCATCCAACCCCCGGAGGCCATGATTTGAACTTGAATCTGCACTATGTTAGGAAGTTTTCATGTAAATTTCAGCTTTTCTGACCCAGTGGTTCTTGAGAAGATTTTTAAATGACCCCACCCTATTTTTGCATTTTTGTATTTATCTCCCCTTTGAAAGGGACATGGTCCTTCATTTAAACAAACTTGAAAGCCCTTCACCCAAATGCTTTGTGGCAAGTTTGGTTGAAATTGGCCCAGCAGTTCTTGAGAAGAAGTCGAAAATGTGAAAAGTTTACGACGCCAACAACAGACAACGGACAAATTTTGATCAGAAAAGCTCACTTGGCTCAGGTGAGCTAAAAATAAATAAAAGCTAACTGTAAATCTTTATAATTTTTTCCCCAGTGAATTGATACTAGTTAAACCCGAAAGAAACAAACTTAGGACTTTTCTGCCAATCAATAACCTGTTCTTGTTTGGTGTTTAGTATTTTCACTTTATGTAACATCGTTGTAAATGTGTATATAATAGACCAGAAAACATGTTCTACAGTCAGTTCAGTAAGTGTTGGGGTAAATATAAACAATGAAATGTTGTTCTGTTTTAATCACCAGTATTGTGCATCATTTAATTTTCCCACATTGCTGGGCACTGCAAAGCAGAGCATCACAATGCAACATACTTGACCTTTGACCTATTCTCCTTGAATTCATTATGCATCTTCCAGTCCCATCCAATTATTTTTGTCGATATCTGGGATGGTACTCATTACATTGTCTGCATGTATCAGAAGTCTGTATGTATCAGAAGTCTGTATGTATCAGAAAACACACAGACAACATGTACACACAGGTCCCAAAATATTATGTGGGTCCAAGATCACAAAGACATTTACAACTGGCTCATGGTATGCTATACACAATATACATTGTATCTATATAGTTCTAATGTAGAAATGCATCCTTCTGTAACAGGTGATGTTTGAAAACATTATGCTAGATATGGCCACCATTTTGATTATGTTCCAGTGCTCCATCATAAGTACTCCTCTTCCAATAATTTTCCTCCTCCACCAATTGTGAAATTAACAGACTGTGCAAAGTTCCTTCTAACTGTGGTCACACATCGCCGTATTGGGGCAAGTCCATCATTTTCTTTGGCTTCATCAAAATTGGACGACTTTGCTCGCAAACCTGAATAAAACGCCATGTGCAGAGATTATGCAATATACGATACAGTCTTTTTAAATCATAAACGAAGAATTGGTTAACAAAATCATAATCTTGAAATTGATTTATGAACTATAAATCTTACAAAACAAAGGATCATGGTTTAAAATTTTGACTAGAAAATATATTGTATAAATATATTTAAAAAAAAGATTTAACTTGAAATTCCGTCAACAAATTTGAATATTTATCTCATCATTAAAAGCATTAAACACCAACCCCATAACTTTTATTCATGCAATGACAAGTACGATTAATTAAAACAATGTACAGTCTACTCCAGATACACTAAAAATTCAGGGAACAGACCTAAACTGTTCAATGGGGATTTATTTTTACCTCAATATAACAGATAGTTCAATATAAGCGACTTCAATATAAGTGGAGTAGACTGTACTAGAAATTGATGCTTTAAACGTAACAGTAGAAATTGATTTAGTACACTGGAACTTGAACTCAGATTAGAAACATCCATCCCATAACCTACCTTAACCTTCTCTCCTCACATGATTCACCTTCATATTAGTATAAGGATAATAACAAAATTATTCTTAGTTTTATACGTATCAACCTATAGACACCCACTCAACCGGGGAAATGTCAAACTTCATCTGAACACAGAATTACAGTTAAACCTTGTTATCTCAAACTCAGGACCGGAGAAAAGATATCTGAGGATTCGAGATATCGAGGGTAAAATACTTAAAGAATAAGTGGTTGGGACTTCCAAATTGCTTTGACATATCCATGGTATTCAAGTTCAATTGTTTGTAAATCCCTTAGTTCTCGTTTACCTCTATACTTGTACAGAAAAATATTGCTATAATTTTGTAAAAATTTGAATTTTCAAAAGTTATCATTCAATTTTAAAATTTGTAGCAAAAAGCTACTTTATTTTGTTGGGAATAAATTTTGTGGTTTCATGATGAGAAAACCTTTGTGTATATTTAAAAGTTTGAAATACATGTACCTGTTGGGGTTTTCCTATATATTTTTTTATATTCCTTCTTTTTATGAATTCTAATGTACTGGACATTTCCGAATGTTGTTAGTTACATGCATTTCCTTTGCAAACCATATGCAGCGTTCCATTACACCATGTCAGTATCTTTAATTATTAATTAAATTAATAATAAGTGTGGGGTAATTTACACAAAAATCTTGTAATCGCGTATTTAGTGTAAATAACCCCCACATAAATTTCCATGTGTATTGTACTTTTTCCAATAAACTACATTGCAAGCTTGGAATCATTTTTAGGGTTTTAAGAAGGAATTTCTATTCTGACAGTAACAATACAAAGACAATTTCTATACACAGGTCAATCCCAGCTCAGGGTGAGGATTCTAGACCACAACTAAGCTGTGAAGACTGTAAACAAAGTTTCAACCTCTCTACTAACACTGGGTGAAGAATTAACCTTTTCTAACTGGTAACTGTAAACTAAGTCTTCACATCTCTATCACTGGGTTTGAAGAATTAGCCCTTTTTTTAACTGGGTGACTATCACAACCTGACACTTGCATCTATTACTAATGCAGACTAAATCAGGGGTCTGCTGGCTCTACATGTTATTGTTTTCTACCTTAAACATAAAAATAGAACTCGCCAAGGTCAAAGCTACAAGATTCTGAAATTTGAAGGAACCATATCAACATTGGTGGCACACAACAAACTTTTATTATATTTGGAAAGATGTAGTGATACCTGTAAAATGGCTGAACCCAAGTTAAAGAGAAATTCAAATGCAGCTAGAATTTTATAAAGCAAAACCACAAAGCAGAACTGAAGTCAATCTTTGTACTCACTGCTGGAGCGAGCTCGTTTAAATTTGTTGGTCTTAGCCCGTCGTTGTAAGGTTTTACGAGCATGGATGGAATTTTTCACAATCATTGGTTTATCTTCATCAATTTCGGCCTCCATAACCAGACCCTCAAAGAACTCTGTGAATTTTAGGAAATCATGAACACCTGATCTGATTATAAAAATTGTCAATCATCAGACCGCATCTTTACATCCATTCTGTATGATTGCTAGTCTTGAAAAAGTAACTACTGTACAAGGTTAATGCATAGACACAAATCATAAAAGTAATCTGGATTTCTAACAAGAGGCCCATGGACCACATCGCTCACCTGAGTCACTTGGCTCATATCAAAAGATTTTTCCTATATATTCATATGTAAAACTTTGAT